>NC_041394.2:352756450-353056450 GCF_900747795.2 Erpetoichthys calabaricus | reverse complement strand
CCTTTACTCGAGTGATCACTTCGACCTGACTTGGTGGCCAAGTATAAGCATTACCTGGTAGCTAACCACCCATACAATCAGATTGTGAGTCAGACTACGAATGCCGTGAATGTAATTACACACTCACTGCACTTGCTTACGGTAATCGAACCTGGGACGTCAGCGCTAGAGGGGCTTAGCAGCGGTGAAGTATTGCTTTTAAATTTTAATTAAGAACAAAAGAAAACCTCAGAGGTTCGATTCCCGAAAGGGAGTGAAGTGAGTGTCCGGTCACCTACCAGGTAACGCTTATGGTTGGACAGCAAGTGACGTAACATCAGCCACGGTGCCTTCAGTTGTGAGAAGCAGATCATAGAATGATTGAAAATAGTTTTGCATTTACCTTTTTAGTAAAAGGCGAGCTTTTAAGCCTGAGAAATCACCCCGTAAATGCACACGTTTAATTGCACATGTGTTAATATGTATGCTTACACAGTATTAAAAGACACTCAAAAATTAACGTCATTTACCTTCGTTCCCGCGTTTGACTCGTGCTGTAAATCTCTTCCTTGTTTT
This sequence comes from Erpetoichthys calabaricus, assembly GCF_900747795.2. NCBI lineage: Eukaryota > Metazoa > Chordata > Cladistia > Polypteriformes > Polypteridae > Erpetoichthys > Erpetoichthys calabaricus. The sequence continues at coordinate 353,055,895 of NC_041394.2, read as the reverse complement.
TAGTTCACGTGATTACGTAGGAGGCGTGATGACGCGATACGTGACTCCGCCTCATCCATTACAGTATATGGACAAAAAATATGTTCCAGTTATGACCATTACGCGTAGAATTTCGAAATGAAACCTGCCTAACTTTTGTAAGTAAGCTGTAAGGAATGAGCCTGACAAATTTCAGCCTTCCACCTACATGGGAAGTTCGAGAATTAGTGATGAGTGAGTCAGTCAGTCAGTCAGTCAGTCAGTCAGTCAGTCAGTCAGTGAGGGCTTTCCCTTTTATTAATATGTATAGATTATTATTGGAATTACTAGGTTCTAACCTGCAAAACATGAACGAAAGCAGCAGTAAAATTCAAGGAACCCAAACGGTTTATTCATAAATTGTTACAAAACACAAACTGGTGTTGCAGCCGTGTCTGCATGTATTTGATGCTTTCTCCAGTTGAACTGGTCTGGTTGTCTGATATGACAGACCTTTCCGTTGTCTATACGTTGTCACCAGGCTGAAGAAAAGGAATACTTATGGACCATTCTCATGACAGTATCTTTCCAAGTACTAACAAAAACAACGTCCTTTGCTTTCTTCTTTGAGCTGGAAAAAATACTCCAATGCATCATGTCATCTTTCATAGCAATTCTGCCGTATCATTTTCAACATATTACAAGTCTCTCAAAAAACAACTTCAATCAACAATCCACCTACAACAACACAGGTAGGCTACTTCTCGGGTCTCCCGCTTTGCCAGGATTACAAGTCACTCATCATATTATTAAAACGAGGAAATAGATTGGAGGGCACAGATGAACGCTATTCTCCTATTTCAGTATAGTATTGAACAGGAAAATCGCTGCATTTTAAATCTTGGCATATTGTATTCTGACATGGATCAGTGTCGCTTGGATTTAGAAATTTATCTGAAAACTCATTAAATATACTATGCCTTATGGCCCTGCAGTGAAGTAGTGTGGCCACATGACAAAGAAATCGGGGAAAAGACAGAACTTTATCATCTTATTAATATCTTGTGATATATTATGTCTACAGTAATCACACAAAAACACAATGTTATGTTAAGCTGGTGTCATGAATCGTGTGCACGAACGCGCATTGTAAAGGACGTTATATCAGATGCGATCAGTCAGACTAACATCAGGTTACGGTCTTCTCTGCGTCGACATGATTCAAATTAAAGTATATCACAGAAAAAGACATATCCTTCTGGAGCAGAGAAAAGAAAGAAGAAGAATATAGAAGATGAGAAAAAACAGCAAGATAAAGGTAAGTTACATGACGAATTTTAACATTTCATCAGAATCACTTGCTAAGTAGCGTCATTCAGTTCAGTCAGGGGATGTGCGGCTAACGTTAGCTACTTAGGGGATTGGGAGGAGGAATTCAGGACAAGGATGGAAATGCATGAGTAGTATAATTCAGGGACTTTCTGTCAAAATGATTGATGACCTTAAGCCCCACCCCTTTTGGCTGTCATTAAGCCACGCCCCTTTTAATGGATGTGTGACAATTCCTTGAACCCGCCCCCACTCCCTGTTTACCCCAGGAAACTGTCAAGGGGTTTTAATGGATGTCTGCCCCTTCCTTGAACCCACCCTCTACCCACCTGATTGGTCCTCCTTTGTGTCAAGAGTATTTGGAGGGTTGTCTCCTATTCAGGTCTGTGAAATGTACTTCTACATAAAAAGGCCTAAGGTCTTGCGAGTCTGGTCATTGTGAATAGTTAATACAGAAAAGAGAATACAGTACACACAGCGCACTTGTCCTATCTCTTCGGAAAAACCCTAGGTGAATTTTGAACATCATGTCCTATGATTGGTTAACACTGTGGACGCAGGCGCTACATCTCCGTCATATTGACCTTTACAGAGTAAAGATTATAGAATGTTTTACGCTCTCCATTACAAGATCCACAGCCCCCACAGAGAGTTTGACAATTAAGTGGAGACCCTTTAGTTTGTCAGAATCATGGGGTTAGCGCAGAGGTCCATATTCTAAAATATCTTAGATTATATCTATTTAGTTAGCATGTCGGCACTGTTCATTTTCAATATATGTGGTATATGTCCCTGTCCAGGGGTTTCTTGTCAAAAGGTTAAAATAAAACAGAGATCCAACATATCCCTATTGAAACAGCAACATTTGTTATTAAGTATATAGGTTCATCTTGCATTCTCATTCTTAAAGCTGTATCAAACTATGGTTCATTTCAAAGCAAAATGCAGCCAATCATTTTGCTTATAACTAAATTAAATAAATCTTATAAACAGAACCCAGTGCTTGATAATACTTAACACTAATGGATATCATTAAAGGCTACTTCTGTGCTTTATTCAGTTTTAATATTTTTAATATGTTTTATTTAAAAATGAACTCTTTAAGACATATTCAGACTATTCCAGACTGCACATGTCAAAAAAGCTTCTTATTTATTTCAAAAGGTTTCTTTTCATGCTGGTTTTGTCATCTATCAATGTTTTTTTATACATCACGGCAGTTTTTCAAATTGTAATAACTCCTTTATAGCTCCAGTTTTTCATGTGATTATTTACTTCATAATTATCTTTTATTTATTTATTTAATAATTTTGGCACAAATGTCCTTACCATCATGACTACCAGTCTAGTTAATATTCTAAACTCCAATATTTAATGTTCTTCCTGAATCTGGGGGAACACAAGCCCAACTTTTAGTGCCGGATAAGATTCTAACAATAACAGGCTAATGTTAATTAGCATCATACTAGCAGATGTTAAATAATGTTTTCCCCATCTCTTTGCAACCCCGTGGAACTGCCTAAACAGATGACAGTTTAGCTGATAATACACCGCAGAACACGTAGGTTCTGTTGTAGTGTGCTGTGAGCTTGGGGTGATCCCTTGTTGATCCAGTCTTAATATGTTTTTTAATCTCCTCTGTGACTTAGTATTTGTAAATTTTAGTTTTTACTATCTTATATTCTGTGGTGGGCTGGCACCCTGCCCGGGATTGGTTCCTGCCCTGTGTTGGCTGGGATTGGCTCCAGCAGACCCCCGTGACCCTGTGTTCGGATTCAGCGGGTTGGAAAATGGATGGATGGATGGACTATCTTATATTTGTGATATGGGCGAGTCAATGTTTCATTCTGGAATAATAATGTCTAGCTTAACTCTGCCCCTGACCGTGATCATTGCACAAACCCTGGTCCTTTGACTCGTATTCAAGAAGATTGCAGACACTTGTTGATTCTTGGAATCCCCTTCACCCTGAATGCGAATAAAACAAAGGGTGCTTTTTCACAAACAGAAGGGGAAAAGCCATTTTCAATGATAGATGGTTTACCTAAAAGAAAGAATAAACCTCACAGTTTTAGAAAATTTTAATCCTTGTGTTATCACCTATAATAGATATTATGTAACTATTCACTAAAACATTTTCCTTCCTGATTTGCCTAACGTGTCCACAATAAGCCTAATCATCAGCCCTGTAGTGTATAGGCTCATAAAACATACGATAACCATTCTTATTTTTCAGGGGCTCATAACTGATGTAAAATGGAAGGCTCTTACCAAGCGTTAACAGAAGTTCTAAAACTTTGTGTTATACAAATTACCCTGCGTACCAAAGTGGTTATAACCTGTTGATGAAAATGCTGATTTAAATTAAAGCCTGAACAATATAACTGTTTTCTAATCATCGTATAAAATGTTTAGTAAATAAAGAGACTAAATACAATTTTTAACAAAAATGGAACACTGATGGACAGCTGAATAACCGAGGGAATCTAATTTAGCTTGAAGTGCCACAGAGTGTTTTACAAATAACCCCAACAACAGCGGTTCTCAAACTGTGGGGCGGACCCCATCTAGGGAGAGTGAAGATGTCCATCCATCAATTTTCCAACCCGCTGAATCCGAACACAGGGTCACGGAGGTCTGCTGGAGCCAATCCCAGCCAACACAGGGCACAAGGCAGGAACCAATCCCGGGCAGGGTGCCAACCCACCGCAGGACACACACAAACACACCAAGCACACACTAGGGCCAATTTAGAATCGCCAATCCACCTAACCTACATGTCTTTGGACTGTGGGAGGAAACCGGAGCGCCCGGAGGAAACCCACGCAGACCCAGGGAGAACATGCAAACTCCACGCAGGAGGCAGCAGCGCTACCCACTGCGCCACCGTGCCGCCCGAGTGAAGATGTAAAAAAAGAAAACAAGAATCGAAAATATGAAAAATACATCTATTGAACCCAAAACAAATTAACTTAAACTACATTCTGATACTAGAAAAATAAATATAGAGATAAGATAAATGTCGATAAAAGTTAAGTAGGTATAATAAAATATGCAAATAAACTGTAATGAGAATAAAATCTGATTTTTATTTTTTTTAATTTTTCATGATTAACATGACAAAGATTTGGCCATTTGACCGTGCGTTTGTGTTGTGAGCAGAATCTGAAAAAAAAAAAAAAGATATATGATAGAAGATATAAGATGTCTCCAGTTCCCACCCAGTTCCTTTAGGGACCTTATACTGGCTATTATCATTTAAAATGAGTACAGTACAGAAATTAAGTTATATGCTATGTTTGGGTGGATGTGATTAGAAAGGCCCTGATGATTCCAAAGATCAGTCAAGAAAACTGTTGGAAAAAATGGGCAGAACTCTTTTGGAAACAAGGATTTTTCTTATAATGTTTTAAAATTGGACCTTTACAAAGATGCTTTTAGATGCTTTATTTTCTAAAGATGCTTTATTTTCATGTTAAAGCAACTGGTCATTTTACTTGGCTACTGAAAATGTATTTTGTTCACTAATGCTTTAGTGTTTAATTAAGAATTACCTGAATATTTGATAATTAGTTTAAGCAGAAAGAGTAATTAGCTCTGCTATTTTGTGAGCTATACAAGCGTGCTGAGCTGTCGGCTCCCATTTATGAGGTCACTAGCATGAGCTAAAGCTGATGATTTTAAAAACATGATTTTAGTTCAATGAACTTCGGATGTACAGAAGAGCCAAGCGCTATAGTCTCCTGGCTCTAAGAGCAGAAGCGTAAGAGCTATGAATGAATTTTCAGAGACAAGAAATTTAAATGTAATAAAGGAAAAGTTGTCTTGGAGACAGGATGACCACATCATACCTAGATTACCTTTATAAAATCAGTATAAAAGCTGATCAATAAAGAATAAAGGAAAGATCTTGACTTATGGCTGATACCTCACACAACGCAAAAAAAAAATGGGTCACCTGGAAAAAACGAAACATCTAGCAATACCAGGTTGTGTGCTGTTCACACTTTATTTTTCTTTTGTTTTATGGCCCTGTGTATTTGACCTATAATACTTTTCTTTTTCTCTTGCCTGTTATGGAGCTCTGTCTAATTACCTAAAGTTACAGGAATTGGGAAGTGATGAACTATTTTGGTAAGAATATGTGTTAAGGTCTACGTAAGAAAGAGTATAAAGGGGAAAAGTGTCACCCTAGGACCCTCCCATGACAAAACAAAAATCATAATTGGGATTTTCTGTTTTTAACTTTTTAATTAAAAATAGTAAAATGTTTTCTAATTATCACCTGTGTTAATAGAAATAATTTTAATTTTTTGAATAGACAGAAAATATCAATTTTGTTCTAATGTAACAGTGAGTGCTTTTAAATGCACGTACAAAACTGGGATAAGGTGTGTAACCTGCTTTCTTATAAATCTCCGTTTAAATGCACAAGTGTATTTATAGAGTTTTCCTTTGTCAAAAGGCTCCTATGTTATAGAAATTAAAAATCATCATAAGCACAGCCATTCCTTTCATTACTAGTTTAATAGGTTAGAGAGGATAAATATGAATACACACGCAAGATGTGCCTCATACCTCGAAAACAAAAGGCTACAATGCGGCGGAAAGCTCCGGCTTCCAGCGACCTTTTAAATGCTACGGAAATGGAACTGAATAAACAAATGAAATTCATACTTGAACGCGGTGACTTGAGCTCCGATGCAAAAGTAAAACTTTATACGACTGTCTTACAAAGATACCTGACCTTTGTGAAAAAAGCTGATAAAGAAACAGGTACCACCGAAAAATGTCTACATACAAACTTTTTAAAGATGTAAATAAAAACAGACAGCCAGGTCTCAGGTTCCCTGTGTATTAAGATATAATCTCATACATCCCGGTACATCTTATACTATTCATTTACCCTATTATTCAACAATACACTTGATATGTCTAAAAATCGTCTGGACTTTGGGGCTACTATAGGCTGTACTAAAATAATTACATTTCATTTAGAAGAATGAAAACACAGTTGCATTAAGCTCCTGGTCCCTGTTCATCCTTGGAGGCTGTCTCCAACCGGCTATCCAAATGAGAGTTTATCAAGTAAAAATGTTTCGTTACCTCAGACTTTTAAAAACAGGCGGATCCGTACAGAAAACAACCGGTTACAGTGGCATTCCGATTCGAAAGAGTACGCATTTCACAAATGGGGCCCTTCTGCACGTATTTCAGTATACAGAGCTCTTAACTATGCCACAGCTAATTCACAGCCTGCCTGCATTTTTAAACCCTGCCTCTAGTTAAACAAGCACACCTCACTATAGCCTCCTGGGTCTAAGAGCAAATCTTTTTTAGTAACTGTCTTTTGTCTGATTTTAGACAGACCCTGGAAAATAAGCCCTAAGGTTAATCTCTGTATATATATATATGTGAACATTCTTGGTATCATCCACCAATCACCCAGGTCAGATGTTTTATACGTCTCAAATGTGATTTAAAAGGGAACTGCGGCATACGTCTGTGTGATTTTTACAAGGCTTATATCAAACTAGTTATCTCATGCATTACCTTGAAAATGTGAAGTACAATCCATGGTCAGAGGTTATGTTCTGGGCGCTCACGAACAGGTTGGGGATCTTACAAACAGCAAGTTGGTTGTTAAGAAATCGGTCTAAAATAGTTGGAGTGGAGATGGCTCTCTGAAACTGCTTCTCAGAATATGCTTCTTTTCTCACACTATGTGATAATCAGGAAACAGGGAGCTGATATGCAAATAGATCAAAGTAAATTCACTAAGAAATGGTTCAGAAACCCTTCTGCTGTGTCACACGTGACTTGCTAGTAGCTGAAGGATTTGAGAGCAAAGCCGGACACCAAAAAGTCCTGTATTTTTTAAAAAGTCACCTTTGCATGCCACAAGGTAAGGCAGTTTTTTCACACTGACCCCCGAATGATCTGACCTGGGTTTAAAGATCTGGCCTGGCCCCCGGGGGTTCAACAGACACCTGTGAGGTGTGAATTGCTCCCAAAGGCTTTGCCAAAGAGTGCTTTAAAACGCATTTCTCTATCCCCAGAGGTCCGATCTGTTTAAGGCGATCTAACTTGGATGGAATAGGGCTTTTTTAAGATATACTTTATTATATAAAATATACAGCCAATGCTTGATTTTTTTAGACGTCTCAAATGTTCTTTAAAAGGGCCCTGTTGCCTATTATTTAACGATGTGTGTGATTTTTTACAGGGCTTTTATCGAACTATATTTAAAATAGGACGGAAAAGGGCTTGTTTTATATAAATTATACATCCGACCCCTGGTTTTTTTTTAATACGTTTCAAATGGGTTATAAAAAGTCCCTGTTGCCTATTATTTAACTGTGTATGATTTTTAAAATCCTTTAAAAGTTAAGTACAACCTTTACATATCATGGATAGAAGGTCTGGCCATTCAGCCATCAAGGGGGATGGGGGTGTGAGATTGCAAGCGAACTCACAAAGGCTTCCTCAAGTGGGACGCCCGATATCTTACAGCTATAGACCCTGGACAGTTCGCGCCTGCGCAGAACTCAGACCCTAAACAGTACGTACTCGAGTGCGCACACACAACACAGCAGGGAGGGGTTAGGGGGCGGTATCTAGCGGAGCTCCAGACTCATAGTGTTTGCAGCTATACCCAGATACTGATAAGCATGCGTGCGCAGAACACAGCATGAGGGGGTTTCCAGCTATTGACACGTGCCTGCTCGCAGGGACTCAGAGACTGTCAGCTTTTTAGAGACCCAGGTACTCTGCTGTGTAGACAGAAAGAGCCACTGCTCGTATTTCGAACTACACATGCTTGCCTGCATGTACGCTTGGAACTTCGACCCATGGGGCATCACACAGAGGCTGCCTGCTCCACTCTCATGCCTCAACTGTGGGGAAAGAGTGAAAGCCCATGCCTGCTAACAGCATGGACAGCGCAGAGACTGTCTGGGGTCTTTCTCTGCTTGACTTAGATAAAATAAAAAACGGTTTACAAGTGCTAAACCAAAGTTTAGATAGATATTTAAAGTAATAGATATTTTAAATAATAGATACAGGGGTTCTTACCCAAAACAGTAGAGGCAGGAAAGGCTATAAGGTAGATTGCTCCAGCTGGAACATGCTCTGGGCCTGTCCTTGGGAGAAGTGGGCAAGGAAGTGGAAGGGGCCAGTCATCAGGGGATGCCTGACCAGGAGCCGAGGCAGAGGCAGGGCCTTCATACCTGGGACCACCAATAGATGTGAACGGCAGAGGCCTTCCCTCACATGCCTAGACTTGTCCCCGGGAGAGGGGTGGGGGACGGGGTGAAGGAAGGGACAGACATCCATCAAGTCTGCTCTTGACAGAAAGGAGAACCAAACAGGTGGGATCAGGTGGGTAGGGGGCGGGTTCAAGGAAGGGGCAGACATCCATCAAAAGGCCCTTGAAAGTTTCATGGGGTAAACAGGAGGTGGGGGCGGGTTCAAGGAAGGGTCACACATCCATCAAAAAGGAGTGGGCTTAATGACAGCCAAAAGGGGCGGGGCTTACGGTCATAAATCATTTTGACAGAAACACCCTGCATTATACTACTATCCAGTTTTATTTAGTGATGTTCATTGATGACCCGCATGTATAAATCAAATTGGTCAAATTAACGGGAAGAATAATTGCACAGTGCTGTTGGTACATCCTGTTAAAATGGGGTGGAGGTGGGAATACATTATAGCTGGAACAAATCAGTCGGTGAAATGACCAATGATTAAGAAACCCTGGCTTAGAGTGCCGTTAAAATACTGCCAATATGCAGTCACAGGTTCGACCTGACTGAGTCCCACCGCAATCATTTTATAACTAAGTTTGTACCTCCCTAACCAACACTCACTAAACGCCGTCCTGTGTTAGTCCACAAACATCTGACTAAAAAAGAAACATTATGATAATTTCTCCTAACTGTCTAAAAAATACAAAATTCTCCATAAATGAATTTGTGAAGATCACTGCTGGTGAATAGTCACACCACAATGTCAATTGCACAACTCTGAACATACCTGAACATTTTTAGTAATTCTTCGCTTGACTGAGGTCTGAAGCCGCTCACTTTGATTTAAGCTTCGAAATCTTAGGAACTCCTGTAGGGTTGTCCCTGTCTCTGAATTTAATCAGAGTCACACAGAATGTTGATTACGAAACAGTGCTAAAGTTTATGCAACCGACAGCAGCTGGCTTGGTACTTGACTCTCTAGAATGTTTCAGAATTTGTTGATATTGGGTGTGAGGGATTGCCGCCCATATATTCCGGCCAAGCCGCCAGATGGAGCCCTTCTTGCAGCATGGAGGTGCCCCGAATGCCAGCAGGGAATCATGGACCTTGGAGTTTTTCTTCAGAGCCCTGCTGGATACCATGGGGGCCGCCAGGAGTCGCTGCAGGGAGGCCCAGGGATTTATGCTTTCCGTATAGCCCGGAAGTATTTCCAAGTCACGGGAACGGAAGAAATGATATACTTCCGGGCTGAAGAAAAGGAGAAGTTTTTACCTGACCCGGAAGTGATAGAAAGTCACATGGACTGAGGGACAGAACCACTTCTGGGTCAGGGACTATAAAAGGATTGTGGGAAATCCCGGACGTTGAGCTGAGCTGGGTGGAAGGGTGGCAATGCGTCTGGGAGTGGATGATTAATTATTGATTGTATTATTGTGTATTATATGAGTATAGTGGAGTGTAGAGTGCTTGGTGCACATTATTATTATAAAATAAAGTCATATTGGACTTTTACCTGGTATCTGAAGTTTGGTCTGAGGGTTCAAGGGGTTGACACTGCCTCTATCTGTCACATGGGTTGAATTCATCTGACCCTCAACTTTAACAAGGGCCCCAGTCCCTGAACTAGCCACACAGCCCCACAGCATGATGGATCCTCCACCAAATTTGACAGGAGGTAGCAGGTGTTTTTCTTGGAATGCGGTGTTCTTCTTCCACCATGCAAAGTGCTTTTTGTTCTGACCAAATAACTCAATTTTTGTCTCATTAGTCCAAAGCACTTTGTTCCAAAATGAATCTGGCTTGTCTAAATGAGCATTGGCATACAACAAGCGACTCTGTTTGTAGCTGAGTGCAGAAAGGGCCTGCCATACAGATGTAAACATGTTTATTTTAGACAATGTTGGAACAAACTGAAAACACCTTAAAACTATGCAATACCAACGCAATGCTTGCTTTATAACCAATCATGGAAACTATATTTAAAACGAGACTGATATGACAAAAAATGGTAATGTCCCTGTATCTTTAAGCAGGTCTTCTTCTTTTTCTCTTTTCTAGTAAATTAAAAATTACGTCATTTCCGTTTTGAGAACAGACTTCAATTTTGTCCTTGATTTTTATTTGGCATTTTTGTTAATTTGTTCTATTGTGTATTTCACTGGTGGCGCAGTGGATAGCGCTGCTGCCATTCAGTTAGGAGAACCAGATTCGCTTCCTGGGTCCTCTCTGCGTGGAGTTGGCATGTTCTCCCCGTGTATGTGTGGGTTTTCTCCGGGTACTCCTGTTTCCTCCCACAGTCCAAAGACATGCAACTTAGGTGGATTGGCGATTCTAAATTGTCCCTGGTGTGTGTGTGGGTGTGTGTGAGCACCCTGCGGTGGGTTGGTGCCCTGCCCGGGGTTTGTTTCCTAGCCTTGCTCCCTGTGTTGGCTGGGATTGGCTCCAGCAGACCCCCGAGACCCTGTAGTTATGATATAGTAGGTTGGATAATGGATGGATGAATGGTGTGTTTAATTAATTTGTTTCATGACTTTTTTGTTAATGTGTAGATTGTTTTTCATGTTAATTTGTTCTATGTGTGTCTTGCTAATCTGTAATTTATGTTTTTTTGTTCATTTGTTCTGCTGTGTTCTTTATTAATTTGTTGTATTTTTTTTATGTGTTCTATTGTGTTTTTTATAGTTGTATTTTTTTTATTTGTTCTATTGTGTTGTTTTATTGTTGTATGTTTTTTTATTTGTTCTATTGTGTTTTTATTTGTTGCACCATAATACGTAAAACGATCAGTAAAAATGATCTATCATTACTGCTCAACATTTAATGTTAAAGCTAAACAATTTCTTTATACATATCCCAGCTATGTGACTAATATTTTACTAATTGTGTCCAGAAATGTTTCATAAGAACCTTAGATCATAGATTTAACTTTTTTAATTGGACATTTCTTAATTGATTGGTTCTTTTGTCTTTTTAAGGTTCTTTTTCTTTAATGTCCTGTTTTTACAAGGGACAGGGGTTGGTTTTAGTAAGGTTTGTTTTAGTGGTTTTATTGATTTGTTTTTAGTGCAGTGTAGGCCACGCCACAGACCTATGCCACTAGTTGTTTTCATTTTTGTTTAATAAAAGCATGGAACACGTTTTCACCATCCCCTTGCTCTACATGTGATTTGTCCCCGTCTGTCAGCTTAGTCGGTCATAACTATCGACGGTATTGGGTTCGAGACACCCTCAAATGTGAAGAGGGAGCAAGGAGTGGACCCGCATTGTCACAAGATGTACCAACAGCATGGTCCGACAGCACTTCCGGGTAATGCAGAAGCCTAACAAAGTAGGGGTCTGCAGCCCCTTCAACATCCCCTGGAGGTACCCCCAGAACCCAACAAGGCAGGGCTGAACTCTGTGTCACCACAGCGAGCAAGGGGGGCTGCGACCTAGCATCCTGGGGGAGATAGTGCCCTGACCACTCCTACAAGGTCCTACCATAATCTTCGTGTCCCTGGCCCACTGTCACAATGTTTATGCACACCATTATCAATGCCTCATCATTTCAAACACAACTCCACACATTTTCACACATTTTCTTTAACCAGATACATTCCCAGACTTGCTTAAATACCTTCAAATGCACTTCAGTTACAGAGATCTCTTTCATATACTGTAAAGCATATTCAAAAGTCACTTAAACCAAACTATCCAAATTGATAGAAAGAACATACAAACATCACCCAGGTCTGCACGTCAAGATAAATAAAGAAACAGAAAGAAAAACAAAGCCTAGAGAACAACGAGTTAGCTGTCATTTCTTTTCTAGGAGGGTGTTTCATAAAGTTCGCAGTTGTTAAAAATGCAATAAATCAGCCAAAATTCAAAATTTTTATTTAATTTCATTCAACATGTGCTTCGATTTAATAATGAAAAATGATATCGAGCATATGTCCACCTCCTCTTTCTCTGCAGTCAGTCATCGGATCGTTGAAATTAACGATAACTCTTTTGCAGACATCCCTGTCGATTTGGCCGATTACCCGTTGAATTTCCCTCTTCAGTTCGGCAATTATTTGAGGTATGTTCACATTGACTTGTAACTTCACATATCCCCATAATAAGAAGTCACAAGGTGTGAGGTCACATGACCTCGGAGGCCATTCTTGGTCGCCACCATGAAGCGAGATCAGACGCTCAGGGAATTTTTCACGAAGCAAGGTGATTGTCTCCCGAGATGCATGGCAGGTAGCCCCATCCTGCTGAAACCACATTTCATCAATTCCATCATCCTCAATTTCTTCCAGAGCAGGCCACAAAAAATAAGTAATCATGTCCCGATAACGGTTGCCATTTACAGTAACTGAATTTCCATCATCATCTTCAAAAAAGAAGGGGCTAATCACACTCCCTGCCCAAAATCCACACCAAACCGTGGCTCTTAGGGGATGCATTTTGTGCTCTTGAATCACTCTAGGTTTTCGTCACCCCAAATGCGGCAATTTTGTTTATTGACATACCCCGAGAGATGGAAATGTGCCTCGTCACTGAAGATTATTCTTTTTGAAAAATTGTCATCCTCTTGTTCCAAAATCCAATCAGCGAATCTTCGCCGTTTTGCATGATCTGCTGGTTTCAGCTCTTGTGTCAACTGAATCTTGCAGGGGTGCATATGAAGATATTTTTTCAGTATTCGATACACCGAAGATGGTGACATACCCAGCTGTTGTGAACAACGGCAAAGCGACTTCACGTGGCTCACATTCACACTGTCTTGCACTTCCGCAATGTTTTGTTGCGTTCGAACGTTACGGTTTCAACCGGGCGATTTTCTGGTTGCAACTGACCCAGATTCTTCACTTTTCTGCACCAACCTCGAAACTGTTGTTGCGGTAGGGGCATTGTCACGTCCAAAGATCGCGTGAAGTTTACGGACAGTCTCTGTGTAGCACTCCCCGTTTTTGTAATGAGTTTTCACAATAAGAATGGGTTGCTCAATACTGAACCGCTCCATGGCTACTAAATGGAAAAATGATAAATGGTCATCTAATCGGAGTGATAATATAGATAACAAAAATGACAGGAACAGTGCTGACAACCTTCAAACAAAAAAATCCCATGCAATTCAAAAACTGCGTACTTTATGAAACACCCTTTACATTCCACCCTCACTCACAATGTTGATTAGAACAAAGAAACCCCCTACAGCCTCTGATGACATGACCTCTGGTGATTGCTGCAACATCTAACAAGAAGTTCAAGCTGCACTGTCTACTTAGCCATAAAGAGAACACCGTCTCACCACACAGAAAACATAAACCTTACAATCTGTAGCATTGACTTAAATCTTAACTTTAGATCTAAGTCATATTCTTTTCCTTAGAACACCTGTACAGGCACAAACAGGACAATCAGTCCTTCAGTATCATTCTGCTCTTTTCATGCACAGTCATTAAGTCATTGTCAGTGGTTCCTGGTTTTATCATTACAGGGATATTTCTGCCATCATTTGCAATATTCGTCCTTAATTCTTTACCCTAGTATCCTGTTAACATTAGCACTTTCCTTCCCAATTAGGACTTTCTGGGAAACCCACTTTTTCCTGATTGAGCCCAAACTGTGGGTCTGTTGGTCTAAATGCAGATTGCTGTTGGTCCCGATTTTTTGGGGTAACTCTCTGTTACTCTGAGCTAACTGATTCTAACCTTGTTGCCAGGGGTTCACTAAACAACTCTTTCTAAAATGTCCTGGTTGAGCACATCTCCAACACACCCCAGATGGATTTTGTGGAGTCACTTTATTTTGACCTTTTTTCCTACCTTTTGACCATGCCTTATCTCAGTCTAATTGCTGGACATATACAAATGCTCTAATCCATCCCTCTCCATCGTGCTCATGAATGTCAGGAGGCTAACTGCCAGGTTCTCTAAGACTTGCATTTTCTGTACAACGTGTTGTTTTCTTGTCCCCATAATCTTAGTACAGTCAAATGAAAAAGTTTGGGAACTCCTCTCAGCCTGCATAATAATTTCCTCTCCTTTCAACAAAAAAGATATCAGCGGTATGTCTTTAATTTCCTAGGAACATCTGAGTACTGCGGTGTTTTCTGAACAAAGATTTTTAGTGACGCAGTATTTAGTTGTATGAAATTAAATCAAATGTGAAAAACTGGCTGTGCACAAATGTGGGTCCCCTTGTAATTGTGCTGATTTGAATGCCTGTCACTGCTCAATGCTGATTACTTACAACACCAAATTGGTTGGATGAGCTCGTTAAGCCTTGAACTTCATAGACAGGTGTGTCCAATCATGAGATATAAAGGTATTTAACGTGGTCAATTGCAAGTTGTGCTTCCTTCCCTTTGACTCTCCTCTGAAGAGTGACAGACAGCATGGGATCCTCAAAGAAACTCTCCACAGATCTGAAAACAAAGATTGTTGAGTCTCCTGGTTTAGGGGAAGGCTACAAAAAGCCATCTCAGAGGTTTAAACTGTCAGTTTCTGTAACTGTAAGGAATGGAATCAGGAAATGGAAGGCCACAGGCACAGTTGCTGTTAAACCCAGCAGATCTGGCAGGCAAAGAAAAATACAGGAGCGGCATATGAGCAGGATTGTGAGAATGGTTACAGACAACCCACAGATCACCTCCACAGACCTGCAAGAACATCTTGCTGCAGATGGTGTATCTGTACATCGTTCTACAATTCAGCGCAATTTGCACAAAGAACATCTGTATGGCAGGGTGATGAGAAAGAAGACCTTTCTGCACTCATGCCACAAACCAAGTCGCTTGTTGTATGCAAATGCTCATTTAGACAAGCCAGATTCATTTTGGAACAAAGTGCTTTGGACTGATGAGACAAAAATTGAGTTATTTGGTTATAACAAAAAGCGCTTTGCATGGCAGAAAAACACCGCATTCCAAGAAAAACACCTGCTACCTACTGTCAAATTTGGTGGAGGTTCCATCATGCTGTGGGGCTGTGTGGCTAGTTCAGGGACTGGGGCCCTTGTTAAAGTCAAGGGTCAGATGAATTCAACCCAATATCAACAAATTCATCAGGATAATGTTCAAGCATCAGACACAAAGTTGAAGTTACTCAGTGGTTGGATATTCCAATAAGACAATGACCTAAAACACAGTTCGAAATCTACAAAGGCGTTCATGCAGAGAGAGAAGTACAATGTTGTGGAATGGCCATCACAGTCTGCTGACTTGAAAATCATTGAAAATCTATGGGATGATTTGAAGCAGGCTGTCCATGCTCGGCAGCCATCAAATTGAACTGAACTGCAGAGATTTTGTATGAAGAATGGTCAACAACACCTCCATCCAGAATCCAGACACTCATCAAAGGCTGTAGGAGGACAGCGTCTAGAGGCTGTTATATTTAAAAAGGAGGCTCAACTAAGTATTGATGTCATATCTCTGTTGGGGTGCCCACATTTATGCACCTGTCTAATTTTGTTATGATGCATATTGCATATTTTCTGTTAATCCAATAAACTTAATGTCACTGCTGAAATCCTACTGTGTCCATAAGGCAGGTCATATATTAAAAGGAAGTTGCTACTTTGAAAGCTCAGCCAATGAGAAACAAAACTCCAAAGAATTAAGAGGGGTTCCCAGACTTTTTCATATGACTGTATTTGTACATAAGTATACAAAGTTGCTCTGAGCGAACGGGCACTGTGGTCACATGATCAGGTTCATTGATGGAGCGGAAATGCACATAATGACACACTTAATGGACACTGAGCTGAAGAAAGTTTTAGTTTTAATAAGATAAAAATAAAGACTCGAAATAAAATAGACTCCTGAATTTCTGATCAGAAGGCGCACACTGTATGCTTTAATTTTGATATCCCTACACCTTTGTAATTTATTTATTGTTTAATTTACTAGCTTTATTTTATTTTAGTTTTTCACAGTGTTTGAGAGCAAATAAACACTCTTCAAACATCAGTTGGAGCGTGGTCTCATCTGTACCAGGAGAAAACTATCAGGAGCAGCTACAAAGTCAATATTGATACCTGATGAGAAAAAAATTAGTTACCTTAAAAGATGAATGTTTTTTACTGTCAATCAGAATTGAACATATGCCTATTATATTTAGTATTGCATTAGTAATGACCATATTAGCACTTGTAGCATTACCAGTAAAGTCAGTGCAGTTTAAGCTTTCTTGGATATTGATTTAATTAAAAGAATGAATAATCCAGAGTTTAACAGGGAGGGAGATTTGTTAACTAAGAAGAATAATTGTAAATTTAAGGGATAGATAGATAGATAGATAGATAGATAGATAGATAGATAGATAGATAGATAGATAGATAGATAGATAGATAGATAGATAGATAGATAGATAGATAGATAGATAGATAGATAGATAGATAGATACTTTATTAATCCCCAAGGGGAAATTCACATACTCCAGCAGCAGCATACTAATAAAAGCAATATTAATTAAATAGTAATAAAAATGTAGTGCAAGTTAAAAAATGGAGGTATAACAGACAATAACTTTATATAATTTTAACATTTACCCCCTCCCAGTGGAATTGAAGAGTCGCATAGTGTGAGGGAGGAACGATCTCCTCAGTCTGTCAGTGGAGCAGGACGGTGACAGCAGTCTGTCGCTGAAGCTGCTCCTCTGTCTGGAGATGATACTGTTTAGTGGATGCAGTGGATTCTCCATGATTGATAGAAGCCTGCTCAGCGCCCATCGCTCTGCCACAGATGTTAAACTGTCCAGCTCCATGCATACAATAGAGCCTGCCTTCCTCACCAGTTTGTCCAGGCGTGAGGCATCCCTCTTCTTTATGCTGCCTCCCCAGCACACCACCGCGTAGAAGAGGGCACTCGCCACAGCCGTCTGATAGAACATCTGCAGCATCTTCTTGCAGATGTTGAAGGACGCCAGCCTTCTAAGGAAGTATAGTCGGCTCTGTCCTAATAATAATAATAATTCATTACATTTATATAACGCTTTTCTCAGTACTCAAAGCGCTATCCACACAGGGAGGAACCAGGAAGCGAACCCACAATCTTCCACAGTCTCCTTACTGCAAAGCAGCAGCACTACCACTGCGCCACCTGTGAGGATGCCCTCACTGTCCTCTCTTGCACAGATCATCAGTATTGGCAGTTCAGTCCAGTTTATCATCCAGCTGCACTCCCAGGTACTGGGAGGTACAGGTGCACTCCCTGCACACAGTCACCTCTGATGATCAAGGGTTCCATGAGGAGCCTGGTCCTCCTTGGTTTTGCTGGACCATTTAACAAAGTACTTGATTGGGTTCCTATACTCCTCCTCCTGCCCACAATGTCAGACCTGCAGTTCCCAAGACATACATACTGAGGTCTGTCTGTAAGATAGTCCACGATCCATGCCACCAGGTATGAATGTACTCCCATCTCTGTCAGCTTGTCCCTGAGGAGCAGAGGTTGGATGGTGTTGAAGGCGCTGGAGAAGTCTAGAAACATAATTCTTACTGCACCACTGCCTCTGTCCAAGTGAGAGAGGGATCGGTGTAGCATAAAGATGATGGCATCCTCCGCTCCCACCTTCTCCTGGTATGCGAACTGCAGAGGGTCGAGGGTGTGGCGGACCTGTGGCATCAGGTGGTGAAGCAGCAGCCACTCCATGGTCTTCATCACATGTGACGTCAGGGCGACAGGCCGGAAGTCATTCAGGTCATCAGGACGTGATACCTTTGGGACTGGGGTGATGTAAGATGTTTTTCAAAGCTTCGGGACTCTCCCCTGTTCCAGGCTCAGGTTGAGGATGTGCTGTAGAGGACTCCCCAGCTCCAATGCACAGGCCTTCAGCAGTCGTGGCGATACTCCACCTGGACCACGTGCTTTGCTGGCACAAAGTCTCCTCAGCTCTCTGCTTACCTGGGCTGCTGTAACTGTGGGTGTGGAGAAACTCCCTCCTATGCTGGTATCAGCAGAAGGATGGGTGGAGGGTGCAGTACTCCGAGGTGAGAGTGGGTTAGGGTGGTCAAACCTGTTAAAGAAGTTGTTCATTTGGTTTGCTGTCTTCACGTCTCTCTCGATGGTGGCACCCCACTTCGAGCTGCAGCCAGTGATGATCTTCATCCCATGCCACACTTCCTCCATGCTGTTATTCTGCAACTTCTGCTCCAGCTTTCTCCTGTACTGCTCCTTCGCCGCCCTGAGCTGGACTCGGAGTTCCTTCTGCACACTCCTGAGCTCATGCTGATCACCGCCTTTGAAAGCCTTTTTCTTCTGGTTCAAAAGGCCCTTGATGTCACTTGTAATCCATGGCTTGTTGTTAGCATAGCAGCGAACTGTTCTTACTGGAACTACAATGTCCATACAGAAGTTGATGTAATCAGTAGTACAGTCAACAACCTCCTCAATGTTCTCACTATGTGACCCCTGCAGGATATCTCAGTCTGTAGTTTCAAAGCATTCTCTAAGAGCCTTCTCTGCCTCCGGGGACCACTTCCTGAATAAGCGTGTGGTTGTAGATAGATAGATAGATAGATAGATAGATAGATAGATAGATAGATAGATAGATAGATAGATAGATAGATAGATAGATAGATAGATAGATAGATAGATAGATAGATAGATAGATAGATAGATAGATAGATAGATAGATAGATAGATAGATAGATAGATAGATAGATAGATAGATACTTTATTAATCCCAATGGGAAATTCACAAGTAGGTAGGACCCTCACTCTTGGTTTGTAGTGAGGCTGAATCAGAACCAGGTTATGATCTGCTTTCCCAAGTGCAGGCAGCGGGGTGGTGCTGTATGCATCTTTAACGTTTGCATACAGTAGGTCAATAGTCCTATTTCCCCAGGTGTCCACATACTGGGAGAAGGCAAGTGTTTTGGGAATAGGGGCATTAAACACACAATGTCTAAATCTATTAATATAAGCTGAAGTTATAGTTTGAACGTAAAGACTCTTGAAACAAGCAAAATGCATCATTTGCTTAAATGACTACTGTTTTTTCATGATGAATGTTAATTTTATTTATGTAACAGTAATTGATACAGAAGGATGGAACAAATTTGAATGTATTAGGAACTTTGCATTAGAATTACACACAACATTAGGACACATATTATGCGATACTAGCCATGTGCACACAACTACGTTGCGTGTGTTAAAGTTGTCAGTGAAGGGCTCCCTGTTTAAATGTGGCTGCCAGTCGTGAACTGGGCCCTTCGTCGCACAGCATTATCATTTTTTATAAGGGAAACAAAATTACAAAACAAAACCGTTGGACATTGATTCGATAGGAACGGCCTACTCTGAATCACTGTCCGAATAGTAATTATGTGGTGGTGGAGGAGCATTTCTGCTTCTCTCCGTTCACAGTCTGTCTCGTTTTCACGACGCTGTCGTTTCCTTTCACGATCTCTTCTCAACCTTTCTCCAATCTCGCAGGTTGCTTTGTGGCAATCCAAAGAGTAAGGAAGAACCAATGCTTCTTTCTTGAACTCCAAACGCCGACTGATGGAAAATCACAAAAGTGTGTCTGACTTATATACTCTGACTGTCGACTCCAAGAAGCGGGTGGACATTCGATTTGGACGAAGTGCTGCCAACGACGGTCGATAGAACCAGAAAAAACCACAGTCTCGACAACGAAGCAGGTGTCGACGCCAGATCTAAACACAAAGCACAGTGTCGATGCCAGATCTAAACACAAAGAGTGGTATCGACAGTGTTTGTAAAGAAAAGTAACAACCAAGGCAGTGTCAAGGGAACATGAATTCGCGGACAAACAAAGATCAAGATCCAAATGAAGATTATATATAGAGATTAGTTAATTTAAAGCACAACAATTTGTTTAGTTTGAATGTCTGTGTTTTGAGGTGTGACTGGAGTACTACAGTCTTCAGTACTATAAGCCTGGAGGAGATTCTTAATATAATGCCTATGTTTTAGCTGTCTCTCTACTGCCATCTAGTGCTTCTTCTTCTAATTCATTCGCGGACAAACAAAGATCAAGATCAAAGTGAAGATTATATATAGAGACTTGGTGTTAAGATTAAATATGCTAAATTAGATACAAGGTATAGTACACAAACTTTTAATGTTTGTGGAATGGGGCAGAAGGGAAATAAAGTCTGTGGGATAGTGGTAACAGTGTTTTTAGGAACGGGGCACCTAGGGCTATCTATACAGAAATGGTTGGTAGCAATTCAGGACAAAAAATGAATGCAATGGCTTCTTGGGGCTAAGTAGTATAGAAGATAGCAAATCAAAGTAACAATGCGGCACAACAGAGATGGAGTGTCTTATGCAAAGAGTTGGTGAGGGTGTAGTTTGTGGATTGGAAAACCAGATACAAGCCGAAGATCCCAGCTGGTGGCAGAGGACTTTAACATCAATGAGAAGCTTGGGTTCAAACCCTTGCAATTTTAATATGATCTTGACATGAGCCAGTGGCTTGCATTAATGAGAGTAGTGCTGATGTCTTCTGAAGGGAGCTGTTTGCTTTATACAACAAAGGTGATAACATCATTTAAGACCACAGCTGGATGTAAATTGGGGCAACTTTATGGATGAGAGCATGAAGATGCGAGCATGGCTGTGTGGTTGAGGGCTCTATCTCTGGTCATTGATGTCTTCATCATTAGCAACATAAACTAGAGACTCTGGAAGTTTTTAAAAGTAAATAATCATGCTGTCTTTGTCACCATCAACAATACTATTAAATGATCTCATCATGAATGAAAACACAATACTAAGGTACATTTGTTATGAACTATCATAGCTAATGTTTATTGGACAGGAAGGACATTGAATATTTTGTTAACAAACAGGGGACACAATGACTTTGACAATAATTTATTATCAAACTTAGAAGTTATGAGCATATGGAACACAAGTCTTTGATTTATAAAGGACAGCATGTAATGCCAACTTATTTAGAGGAAGAAAAATAACTTTGATACATGCTTTTGTTCACTGTTTTTGATTTATGTAATTATCTTAGGCATTAATGATTTTCAATGATTTCTGCTATTCTGAAAATTTAGCTAGCCAGGGATCTTATACTTTCTTAAGCCCCAAAGGGGGGACATATTTAGTATACACACATGTTCTGTACAGATTAGAAATAGAGTTAAAGTAGGATACTAGACATTGTACTTTAAATGAGACTTTAAGAAGTCCCAAATGGGGGAAAATATCTAGAATTTTAACAAATATTTTTAATTAATACATGGTCATTTTTTACAGTTTAATACAACAATATGTGTAAATGAAGTTGAAACAATGACTTGTTAAACATAGGGATAAGAATTGAATATAACTAATGGGTTAACTACATGTTGCTTTAAGCCTAGGCATCTTAGAGGAGACTCAAGTCAGTTGCTCAGGTTAAAATGAAGCAGTTGAGTTACAAACACTCTCCCCCTAAAAAGTGGGAATAAACTAATGGGAAAGCGCAAACACCCGTCCTGTTAAGTGGTGCTAAAATCGAAAGAAGAGTCAGCAGACAACTCCTATTTACATGGCAATATTCAGATTAATGGGAGAGTGAAAAGGAGCCAGAAAATACTAGTGGCACTCGTTGATTGGATGAAACTTTGCAAATTATGCATATTAAGAGTGTGATGTGATGGATGAGGTAATGTAACAGAAAAGCATAAAGGCAGATGAATTGTTTTATTGATTGCTCACTGAGCCGTTTGTTCGTACCTGTGTACAAATAAGAACTGTTTTGCATTTTCATCTGGTCACTGTGAATGACTTCTTTGAAAACAGAGGAAAGCTTTTCAACTACAAGCCAGATATGAATGAGTGTATCGCCATCATTCCATGGCGGTATGAGGGCCAAATTGATAGTGGTGAGCCTGGGCCAGCACTGGGCCGTTACTCATTTGCCATCTTAACACCAATGGTGCAAGTGGAGACCAGTCAGAGGTTAAGCCAGCCAATGCAGATGATGTCCAATTCCTCATAAATGTACTGTTGTTTTATTTCATACAGATTGACAAACTTTCCATCATAATTTCTGCATTGACCCAAACACACAAAAACTGTCCTTCCATTGTAAAGTCCACTGCGGTATACATTAGTGTGCAGTACAGTACTCAATAGAAACAGTCATCGACAGGAGAAATTTCATTTACAATAAACAAGAAAAGTTGTGTCAGTTATTTGAAATATTAAAATGTGTGATTCAATTACATCTAAAATCTAAATGTTCTCAATTGCAATAGCAGTTGTCACTGTCACCCTCTGATAGAGGTCCATAGATGACTAGACTCCTAGTAAAGCATCAAATATCAAAAATAATATCATATCCATAGCCATTGACTTTAAAATAGTATAAACCAATACCCCATGTGCTCATGCTTTAAATGTGTCATTATTATCATTCTAGAACTTGTTTGTGGAATGCTAGGACCACCAATAAAGCACCAATTCTAAAACATATGACCATTTCTTGATCAGCAACCTCAAAATAGCATTGAATGACACTCCACGTGCCTATATTACCAATCGTTATTGTCTTCAAAGTTTTGTTGAAAGGAGTAACTTGGACCTCTCGCATCCCACTAGGGTTGATCCCCTGGGGTCAGATGATGTCATCTGCACAATTTCTGATCATTTTTGTCAGACACATTGGCTTACTCTTTATTATAAAGGTGTATGTAATTCCTTACTCAAATTATGATTGAAAAATGATCTAAGAATTACAGTTTGTGTCTATAGGGCAAAAAAAAAGGGGGGAAAACCAAAAAGTTCAATATCTTGTATAACAAGACATTGAGACAAGGCGAACAGTACATCATATGTGGGGGGGTTTCTCACATCGGTGAGTCAGGAGGTGCTGGACAATTCAGAAGTATATTTCCATTTCTATTCATTTGCTTAGCAGATACATTTATCCAAAGTGACTTCCACAACAGATCATCATAAAGTAAACATAATTCTGGGGGACTGTTTGGTAACAAGTGTGAAAGGACAAATTGATAAAATTGGTAATTATAAGTGAAGAGCTGAGAACCCAAAACCCAAGCAAATTACCAGCATTGCGTGGTATCAAGTCTCAGTCCAGACTCTTTTCATGAGCTCAGAACATCTTTTACATAACATATAGACAATAAAACGAACAACTGTCCATTAAGGTGAGCTTTGTGGATATTGCTGGTGTAATGGTGAGGATGTTTTGTCCCATAAATCAGAGGGCGTCCTGTAGAAGATGGGTTTGGACTGCCGAACACAAGACAGTGGTGCGAGGACACAGGAGTGTTCAGTGTCCTTATGGTGGTGCTCAGCAGACGGTGTAAGGGGTTTTGTGTTCTTTGCTCTTCAGGTGGAGAGGTGGGAGCGAGCGTACAGCTGCATAGCTCAGAGGAGCCCACTGGGGTGCTGTCCTGTCCTCCTCATGTTGCCTGATTTAAAAGAGGAAGTGTGCGGCGGTAGAGGGGGTGACAGCGGACAGCCAGGGTGTGTCCTGCCAGGGAATGAGGGGGGATGAAGTCAGCTGGCAACATCACTCTTCTGACTCAAGATAAGGTTCAGTCTTTGGATTATGGATTATATAAAGAAGTTGTCAGAAAAGGCAAAACATTTACAAATGGATTTTGTGTTTAAAGTGAGACTGGGGGTCATCCAGTCAGGATTGTAAGAGACGAGAAGATAAGAAGTGAGAGGTGCTTAAATAATTTGGGCTTTGTCATCGGTTATCTGATTCTGTCTCGGTTATTGTTATGTGGGAAAGGCCACTGAGAAAAGTTACCCCAAACTGAGATAATGTGTCATTAAAATGAGAGGAGAAAGACTAGGAGCTGTTTGAAAAGAGTTGTAGAAAGTGATATCTGATCTGTTTAGATCATGTAAATGAAAAGAACAAACAAGTTACAGATATTCTACAATATCAAAGAATGGTTTTAACGGACTGTTTGGCATTTTGTTCTGAAAGCCCAGTTTATGTTCCTAAATAAATTGTTCCTTTGTTTGTCTGAGCACTGAGAAGGTTCATTTAGTAATCGCTCCTCTCATTATCTCACACTCACACAGCACTCTGCTACTTTGCCCGTTTTGTTCGGCCACACTGGCGTCATTTTGAGGTTTCTTTGATGTGTCAGGAGGTTGAGATGTAAAAGCTTCTGAGCTGACCGCATTCTAAAGGTCCTTGCTCATATTAACGAGTGTAGCATCATGAAGGTGAGCTGTGCTGGTACTTCTCATGATTTTCTTTCCATCAATTACAGTCACACTCAAGGCTTGGACTCGGACATATTCTGAAGGTTGTAAATATTAAAAAGACCCAGACGTTATCTCCACATTTCCTGTGAAATTAAAAAGGTAACAACAAAACAGGGCACTAATTTGTGTCCACAATTCAACTATGAAAGACTCTGTCTTGTCTATTGCCCCTTGTCCTCTTTGTGACCCTCGGCCCACCAAAACCTTTCTGCCCGCCAATGTCTCAGGACTCAAACAGTTGGTTTTTCTCCACACTTCTTTATTGTTCCCCCGTTTTTTTGTTTTTCTCCAGTTGTCCCTTCGCTAAGCTCTTCAGTGCCATATTGTCATTCAAATAACATGGTTTACAACACGGCACAGAATTGTCTCTGTGCTCGACTATTTATTTAGTGTTGGAAATAAAGAACAATCACAGAAACATGAAGGTCTCATGAAGAAAACTTTATCATTGTTAGTTTAGCCATTACAGTTTAATTTGGTCTGATTATCATTCAGTGAAAGAAAGTGTACAAGATTTATGAAAGCAAAATTTTAAAGAGACAAGCTATGGCCTCAAAAAGACAGAAAAACTGTGCAAAGCTCTCATATCTTCCATGCTGCCTGTCAGCCTGGAGGTGCCAACTTGCCGTTACTTCAGGGGGTCCTTGCTGGTGAGACCCTTTCTCATGTGTTGCCTTTCTCACACTATGGCTTCACATGCTTCAGAGACGCAGGGTAGCTTTGGACGCCAGTACTGTGACAGTCGGCCACTTCGTCCCCATTGATGGCCACATGCATTTTTCCAGCCATGTTTTGAAACTCATAGAGACACCAGGCTCCACTGCGCACTCGATAAGAGGCCACTTTGTACCCCGAAGGCAATGTGGTGTGCTCATCGAGATCGGTAGATGGACCATCAAAGTTGATTCTCTCAAACAAGATAATACGTGGGGCGTCCACGTCTTTGATGAGCTTCATAGATGTAAATCTCTTGCCATCTGGGATACTCGGATAATTTCCTTCTATGTACAGATTCTGAGCTCCTCTAAATTGAGCCTGATTATAAGTAACCCAGGGATTCCCCTGCACATTCAAGGAGGCCATTTGCCTGTCAAAGCCATCAACTGTAAGGTCAGAAACATCATTGTGGTATTTGCGCTTGTCTCCATTTAACTGCTCGCCTTTGAACAGAGTTATGGTGCTCATGGTGGGACTGCTGATGTTTGTCTGCACTTGGAAAGAAGAGATTTGGTGAACTCCTAAGAGGAAACACAAAGAAAAAAACAAAAACAAAAAAGAAAATCAGCACTATGTATTGGACTTGAATGAAAAAACTGAAAGTCACACATTTTCAACGACAACTACCAGAGGGCCCTGCAGACCCCTGCCACAAGGTTTTTTATTTTCTTTGTATACTAAAGAGCACATGGCAGTGTACATACCCTGAATGTCCCAGAACAAAAGGACACATTCTTGAAATGAAGGCCCCTGCTAATATAGTGCACAAACCCTCTCCATTTGTTCTCCCTTCTGTCCAGGAGATCGAGGAGAAGCTTCAACGTAAAAACAACATCTTTGGAGGAAACGCAAAACTCTTCTGTGTGGACATTTGTCCAGAAGTGCCGCTGATTTGTTTTTGGATGTCAGTAGGTGAGGGTTCTAATGCTGACAAGTCTTCTGACGTTTCTTTCTTTTCTGATTTTTCTGTTGCCGCACTTGAGTGAAACTCCACTTTGCTGCCGTCATCTTCATTTTAACAACAACTTTTACCTGGAGAGCTGTGTGTAGTTTTGGCATTCAGGCTACAAAAAAGAGCAACAGGTCTGATTGCAGGACTACAGGGGATGAATTATAAGGACAGATGAAAAGAGCTGAGCCTTTACAGTTTAAATAAAAGGAGATTAAGTGTATCGTGATTGAAGTGTTCATAATTAGTGGAATTAGTGCAGTGGATTGAGACTGTGACATTAAAATGAGTTCATCAAGAACACGAGGACATAGCTGGAAACTTGATAAGGGGAAATTTCACACAAACATCAAGAAGAGAACGACAAACACATGAAATAAGTGACCAAGTAGTATGGTAGACAGTAGTTTAGGGACTTTCAAAACTCAACTTAATGTTACTTTAGTTGAATTAAGTGGATAGGACTAATGAGCTGTGTTAGTCTGTATGACCTGTTTTCAAATGTATTTAAACAGCTGAACAGATGACTTCATTTAATTCAAGGAGTAAGTAGAAATGGTCTGAAAAAGTGACTGATCTATCTATCATCTAGATTTGAATGCCATAGCGTTGTGCGTAGCTGCGGCACCCATGTGAGTGGCATCAGGTGTAAGTTTTGGACATGATGCCAAGCCGTCACAGAGCAAGCTTACCCACCATTTAACAGAGTCGCTCAGATTCAATTTGTGAATATTTCATGAATCTAAAATGGGCATGTATAGTGTATGATAGAGAAACCAGGATATATAGAGGAAGGCAAGCCGACCACAACGAGAACTTTGATACACTCATCAGTGTTTAGGTCCGTCCATTCCTCCATTGCCTAACCTTTCTTAATCTGATTCTAGTGGGGGAGATGGCTGAATCTGTTCTAGCAGCACTGACAGTAAGGCAGGAGCCAACTGTGAACAGAGTGCAGGAGGAGAAGAAGAAGAGGAGGAGGAGGAAATGCAACACACATAATGTCGCTACCCAGGTGACTGAAGATATCAGGTGGCAGTGCCAGGCATTGTGCCGCCAGGACTATCAAGTGAATGACACCTTCACAGTAATGTGACAGCATGAGCTACACAAAAGATATGAAGCACTTTACTGAACATAGAGTGGGAGGCCTACTGGACTTGTGTGTTCTCATCTGTTGAGTGTCAGCCTTTTTCTGAATTGATTTCATATGTATATGTATTTTTTATTTATTTATTTATTTTAGCTAATAACCAAAGTGTGCAGTTTAAACACAAGTAGGTAAAGAAAGTCAGAACTGACCCCATGGACAGCCTTAGCCACATGTTGGGAAATCACAATGGACTTTGATTGTAGAGGAGCCCTAAACGTCGAACATCACTGTTGTTCAAGTGTTTGGCTGACGCATCTGCTACTTGTGTTTTATTCCTATTGACGTTGTCATTCATGCTCAATGTATAAGAATTTCTACACATTATCATATTTAGATTCACTCCCTCGTAGTAGAGCTGATGTAGCGCTGACTTTCATTTGCACACACAGGTGAGCTCTCAGGTGAGACATTCACCTGCCTCAGTCCTTGTGGCAACGCAGACCTGAAAATCTACAAACTCAGCCTCGGCCTGCCATTTACTGGACGGTCATGTCATTATACTGTTTAGATAAAGAGTATTATAAAGATGAAATTAAACATAAATGTGTGTCCAGATGAATGCCACCACTCTCAGTAATTATTCTCGCATTTGTGAGTTTTCAAAATATTTTTTAGGACTCACAACTGTTGGACTTTCGAAGCTGCAACTCAACTTCAAAGCACAACGGATGAACAGCATCTCATGCTGTCAAGAGGTCAAAATGGAAATTTTATTTCAAATGGGAAGAGCAAAGACAAGGCCGTGTAGGTAAACATTATTCTCTTGCTAAAAACAGTTTAAAGGAAACGTAAAGATGGCGCATTGTGGCTGTTGAAGCTGCTCAGACACACCGGATGAAGGCTCAGCAGCCAAGATGATGCATCTCCAAGCTTTTTTTATTCAGTTGGAAAATAACCCATTTGCTATTGTGTGTACCATCACATAACAAAGAGAATATTTGTTTTTAACCGAGTCGTTGATGATTTGTGTGATTCTCGTATATTTGTTTTGCTGAGAACACCTTCATGAAAGTGACGTGGACATCACCTCAGTGGAGATGAAAGCTGCTCCTTCTTCAGAGATCAGCTGCATTTCTGCAACCTCTTACTGGTAGAACTAAAGTAAGGATGAAACAAACTCTTATAACAGAAAATAAGCATTAAAGAGATTCCTTGATTCATGGAAGCTGGAAACGGTTTTATAATTGCTAACCAAATCGCACGAGTTTAGTGCAAATGTCCATTTTACTGCACTTAACTTCTGTTGATCTAAGAGGTGGGGGGCTCGCTCAGCGACCCTCATACACAGAATGAGGCCAAGGAAGCCAAAACAAAGGAATGGTTGTTTTTTACTGCATGTAATTAATGACAGGAGAAGAATACAAAAGCAAGAAATAAACACAAAAACACACCTGTTGTTGCTCTGAACCCACCTCAGCGAGTGTCAGTCTTTATCCTCCAGCAGGGTGTTTTGTCCACTCGGTTATTTTAAATTGCTCTAAAGAACTCATCTCCCTGACCTCCTGTCTCTCAAATGCTGGGTTATTCCTCTCAGAATTCCCTTCTCTCTCACTCCATTCTGGATGACCAGTCCACTTCATTTCTGGATGTCAAGTGCATTTCCACAGATGATCCCCCTTCCTTCTGTACTGCTGAGCATATCTCCACTCAGTGGTCTTACTGAACATCTCTTTTCATGAAGTCACCCATCACACTGTCAGCAGTGGTGAACCCATTGAGCTCTTTTGAAAAGGCTGTGTGAAACGCTTACCTGCTGTTTTATTATTACTTTATTTGATAACATTTAAAGAAAAGAGCTTACCATCTAAAAGTGTAACTTCTGTTTGATTAGTCTGGTTCTATTTTCATGAGCGGTGGAATTCAAGTAAATAAGCAGGAGCAGAGAGAGCACTTTATTGTACAATAATCACACCTTATTTAAAAATCAAAATGAAACATTATCATCATTTCATCATAGACTTATTTAGGTGTGTGACCGCTGACTGACTAAATGAATTCATGTACTGATAAACACAGCCCAGTTGTTTTTTTTTACTGAATCTTTAAATCTTCTTTGCTTTTATTGTTTTTGAGTTCAAAAATCAGCATCTTGGGTTTTCTAACACGCTGATTAATGAATGATGCCCAGCATAAGCATGCACTTCATGTGATAAGAGCCTGATAAACGCGTAGATCAGTCAGTTTTAAAGCACGATGTTTAATGTCATTACATGTAGGGTGAAAATAAACCATGCAAAGAAAGAAGAGAGCATGGTAATGGCAAGTGTCTAATCAAGAAATGGTCCATTTATAAATATTAAAAATAAGTCTGTGATTCACACAATCTAAGATCATCCTAAGCTTAAAATAATTACAACTGTCTTCTTTTGATAAGCTCATCCCCTCTGTGTCTCAACTGTCAAATAATTCAACTCTGGCCTTCCCCTTCACCACTTCACATGTCCATCACAACGAATGATGTCCATTCCTCACATTCCCTTTAGATGTTTAGGTTTATATTTTCAGTTGTGTTTCTCTCTAAATCACAGAATTACAAATCACACGACTGAAGCATTCATTGGCTTTTATTAACAGGCCAGTTGGCTGTCAGCCTCTCACTGAAGTGTTCAGTAAGGAAAAAGGTAAAACAGAACTTTATAACAATGGAGGCAGTTGTTATCTATTTTATATTACAAAAGGCATCAGTGTCCCCCAGTCATCAGGAGACTGAACCTATCAGAAGTTCATATCTGATGATGCATTGTGGAAACAAATTTTGTTGTTTTGTGTTTGCACTGTCCTGTGGCAAACAACAAAATAAATGACCACCTAATAAAGAATGTTTGGTCATTTTAGTTGACACTTTTCTTTATACAACTTTGTCATGCGATCATTGATTGTGCCATTCATGAATATTTGTTATTTTATGATAAAGTAAAACACTAACATTAGATTCAGTCTCTGAGTACTGATGTTGAACACACAAGAACCAAGACAAGACCACTTACCTGAGGAAAGACCACCGGTGCTCACACGCTAATGGAGGGAGACACAGACGAATGATTTGCTGTCTCAGTCCTCCTGCTTTTATTGGCCAGCTGCTGCTCTGTTTTGTTACTGCTGTGTGCTCATTGGTTACTTCAGAGGGAGGGTTTTTCTTTGGAAATTTAAACAAGTCAGGTGACTTCATCATCATTGTCATCCTCCTGCATATTTATTAGTAATTTTAATTTAGGTTGGTTAGGTGAGGTGGACTCTATTATGTCAGAGAGAAACTTGTGTGCAGCAGAGAAGAACAAAACACAAGTCAAGAGACAACATATGACAGTCATTGTTATAATCAGGGCTCACACCATGAATATTTATACAAATAAGAATAATTATGTTTAACAGTAAATAATATTAATACTGAAGGCAGTTGGAAATTGACAGCTAATAAACTTCAAAACTGCATAAAGGTCACAGAATCAAAGAATTCAGAAATCTGTTGTTTATAAATCTAAATCTGCAGTCTGAGTTCTAAAAATTACACTTTGTAAAATGAGAATGGCCGCAGTGTGTGGTAACTGAACACAATTTAGAACAGAAAATGTCTGAACAGATTCAGGCCAACACAATTAATAAGGGGACATTCACATTCAGGGTATCCACCACCCTAAGTGGCTCTTTCAAGTGATTATTTAACAGTCATTGGCAATCACAGAGAATCCTGCCTGATGGCCTACAGTTCAACTTCTTTACCACTAGAGGGTGACATCACCTCAGCAGTACACCAAGGTTGGGCATTCACTTCGGTCACATTATTATTATTATTATTATTATTATTATTATTATTATTATTATTCATTTTAATATCATCAAAACAATCAAAAGCATGCAATTATACAAGAAAAACAGGATTTAAAAAATGTTGGCAAATCTGTTTAAAAAATAAATAAAATATCACAATGACGCAAGTATTCAGACCCTTTACTCAGTACTTGGTTGAAGCTCCTTTGTGACTAAATTCAGCCTCGAGTCTCCTTAAGTCTGACAGGACAAGTGTCATACATCTGGATTTGGGGAACTCCTGCCATGTTTCCCTTTAGATCCTCTCTGGCTATGTCAGATTGGATGGAGACCTGTGGTGGTCTTCTATTTTCAGGTTTCTCCTATTATGTGCAGTTGGGCTCAAGCCTGTTCTCAGGGCACAGGGTAAGTGACAAGACAAGACTGTACCAGTGAACCCACCGATGTGTAGGTAGTAATTTTTTTACCTCCCACTTAGATAGATAGAACACTTAAAATGAAAGAAAATTTAAAATGAAAGAAAATTTCTAACTTTGCAGTCCCAGTCCCATTGAGGCGCTATACAGACGTATTACTGTTGGTGTAAAGGACCCTTGTCGCATTTCTTGATCCACTTCTGCTGATTCATTGTCTGGAAGTTGTCAGTGTTAGTGAGACACAGAGAGGATGTGCATCATTGTTCATAAGGGCACTCAGTATCGTTTAACTTCTCTCTTTTGCTATGAACTCTGGGGTGTCCAGAGTGCAATCCATAACAGAGCTTGCCTTTTTAATTAGCTTGTTGATTTGGAGGTCCTCTCTTGAAGTGATGTTACCAGCCCAGCACAGCACACTGGCCTTCACAGAATTGTAGAAGATGTGAAGGATGTCACTTCCCACATTAAATGAGTGCAGCACCCCAAAAAAAAAACAGTCTGCTGTGCCATTTCTATTTTAGTTCCTCTGAATAGTGACTGGACACAGAAGCTCTTTAGTGTGGTGAAAGTCAATCAGCAGTTCCTTGGTTGTGCTCATGTTACGTTGCACACAATTCTCAAAGTTTTCCCTCTGACTTCTCGTCCCCTGTATCAATATACCTCATAAGTGAAAAATCATCTGATAATATCTGCAAGTGACCTGATCTGTTGCTATATGTATAGTCTGAGGTGTTATCTGAGTGGTGTACACCTCAGTTTTGTGCTCCAGTGAGTCCTTGAGTCTCACAAACTGCAGTCTTCCCCACAGATAGTCCATTATCAGGACACCACAGGCTCACCCATCTGCATATCTCCGAATTGACCCCTTAACTGGGACGGCTGGATGGTACTGAAGTTACTGTAGAAATCAGAAAACATCATCCTCACAGGGCAGCCAGCTGTGTCCAGGTGAGAATACGCCTTGTGGAGTAGATAGAGAATTGTATCCTCCACTGCTGTCTTTTTCTGATATTCAAACGTCAGAGAGTCCTGGTGGTGTACCACAAAAAGACTCCTATAGTATATGAATTGAGTTTCATTTTGATTACAGGTATATTTTTATGGAACTCAAACATATCTCTTTGCCTTGCTGGTGTTCCATCAACATGGCTACGTCAATCTGAGCCATGTGGCTGAAATCTCACGTGTACGGCTGTTGTCCTGCTGAGATTCACTGCAATCTGCGAGATCCCGTCAAGTGAAGTCTTTGACTGAAGATCTTTAGAAGCCCAATTGTGAAGAGATGGACCCTGTGATTAAATCACTGAAAACCATCACTGGCAGGACAGCCGCACTCTGATCACCTAAGCCCACAGATCAAAGAATTGAGTGAATTCTAAACTGGTTAACATCCATGAATTTGTTTCCCGTTATTCCTGTGGATGACAAACAAATGTCAAACCTTCTTGAGCACCTATAACTAAAAACACATTTTAAACCTATATTTTTATCAGAAATTAATTAAATGAAATGACCATGTCAGCCATAAACTAGCTATTAAATATTGATTTCACATCATGATTACCGGTACCTCTCTAAACGTCAAATTAACTGAGCATGGAACCTTCATGACAAGTGACACAGACATCCCAGGGTGGGCTTTGCCCCTTCACTTTAACTGACTCTTCCAAGGTGTCTGACTTCCACAGAATGAATTTCCATTCCATGTAAACAGTAGCGGGCAGCCTGAGGAATTTTCATGTTTCCTTCTTACAGTAATCATAAGCCAAGGCCTGCTGGCCTGCAGCACAGGCGTGAAGAAAAACCCGCTCTACATATCGCCTTTACTGAGAAGAAGAATATGATTTCTTTACAAATTCTTCAGACTTTCAATTTTTTTAACGTTTTGGCAAAGTTCCAAGGGCACACATGCTCTTCTCCTCAAACGCGAGGTAAACACCCTGAGGGATTTTACAATTTCATCACAGGAGCATTCATTTTATAAAAAGAGAGCTGAAGGAACAGAGGTGTTACTTCACTTCAAAGTTCGCTCACTCAATGAATTAATTTCAGCAAAACACAACATCTCTCTAGTTTTCTTCAAAATTCTTCTTTTCACTAATATTTTATCATCATATATATTTCAAGTTTTGCATAATACACACTTTAAAACCAATGAACTTAGGAAAATAAAGGAAAGTCCTGTGATGGCTCCAGTGTGGTAACACCACAAGTCAGTGTGCACAGAAGTATCTGTGACTACTTCAGATGGTCAGCGCAGCTCTGAACAGTTTATTGTTATACTGTAGTCTGCAGTGAGAGTGGGCCGATAACATTTATATTGATTCACAAATGGCATACGGTGATAGCAAAGTCCAAAACATTCAGCAGTGACATGTACAGCACATGTGTCAGGGTACATACACAGCAATACAGACACTCTTCAGATTTAGCTAAAACACACCCACAGTCACACCAATAGAAGATCCAGTGAACAAAACAGATCACAGTGGAGAAGCGAAAACAAAAACACCTGGCAGTAGTGACCACTAAACCACTGAACCTCTAGTGGGCTCATGTACACCATGGAGTGATCCTCTTAGAAGCAGAGGTCAGCTGAACTGGCCATCTCCTCACTCTGTGATATCTGATACTAACTACTGAGCCACAAACTGAATGAAGTCCATCAGCAAAGTCAAATTCAATGTTCTGGTGCTCAGTCAGTGGGATTGTTATATTTCTGAAAAGAAAGCACACACAAAGCATGAGACTGGTAACTTTAAGAATGCAATTTAGCAAAACTAATATGGGATGAAGATTTTTAAAGAAGTTAAGGTCTTCAGCAGTGTACAGAAGTGAACTGAAAGGTGTGACCTGCAGGGGGTGCAGAAGTCCCTAACCCAACACAGACAGACACAGACACGAGTTCAGCACAACACACAGGCTTTTATTTTGCCATGGGAAACTCTTCCCAATCGTTTCCTACACAATGAGCACAGTGTAAAGCGCTAATTCAGCACACAGAAATACTTTTCTCTTCTTCCTCTTCTCTCTGGCTCTTTCTCTCCTTCTACATCCACTCTTCCTCCCTCTTTCTCCCCTCTCTGGCTCCCGGAGTTGTGGCAGGCAGCTCCTTTTATGTAATCCCTGGAAGTACTTCCGGTATCATGAAGGCTTGGCCCAGGAGCACTTCTAGGTAATGCTGAAGCCCCACGAAATAGGGCTCCCAAGTCTCTGCAGCACCCCCTGGCAGCAGCCATGGCACCCAACAGGGCTCTGTCAAAGAAATCCAATTCCCATTTTTCCCAGTGGGACACCGTGTTGCTGCCACAAGCCAGGGGGGCTGCCATGTAGCAATCTTGGGGAGATAGTCCCTGAGCACACACTCTCCCCTTGTCCTTCCAGTGTAGAGGTGTCCCGGTCGAGTAAGGGCCCTGGCTGTCCCTCACAAAGGCTAATCAGATGTTAGGTTATATAGTGCCCAGATGCTTGGAACACAAATCAAGAGAGGTTACGCTTCAGTTATTTAAGAACAACATTTGTTTCTAAAGCAAGTTTTCATACAAAACGTGAGACTCAAAGTGCTTTACAAGATAATAAAGAAAGTCTTGAAAGTTAAAAGGGAAATAATAAATTATACAAATATGAGTATGAATGAATAAATAAAAATGAAACATATAGACATAAGACAGATAACGTAGTGAACTTAACTATGGATTTAATTGTTAAACTATTTTTTAGGCCTCTAATGTTCATAGCAATAAGTCAAATGCAATGGTTGGATGGCCACAAGGACAGAAAAATTAAAACCGCAGTCAATGAGTTACTGGAGGAAAAAAATATGCCAAAAGACCACCCAGTCTCCATGGGCATTCTACCAAACAAATGTGCTCAAATCTTTGCCTTTTCATTTTATGCTTCGTCTTAGAAGATTTGATTCAATGGCCCTCATCATCAGTTGTAGTAAAAGGTGAGCAGAGGGCGACTTTATGGGTTTAATGGTCCTCATTGTCACGGGCGCTGAGACAGGTGACTGTCTCATTAGAATTCTTATCTGTGTGTCACAATGAGAATAGCTGCTCTGTCACCAGATGTGAAAATCTGTTCAAATTCTACTACACTGTGCATGTTGATAAGAATAAAATACAAGTAGCAGATGTGCCAGTCAGACACATGAAGGACAGCCATGTCTGACCTTTACGGCTCCCTCTTTAGTTAAAGTCTGTTTTTGTTTTCTGGACATGCGGCTGAGGCTGTGGGTTTTTTTCTGTAAAGCAAGACTTGTAGGCCTTTGGTAAAATTGACTAAAGTCCCATCAAGACAAGTCACCATAAGCAGTGAGGCTATTTGTCATTACATTAATCTTAGAAATGCTGACATATGCAGTTGATTAATAAAAGCTCACATTCAGGGTAAGAAGAATTCAGCTCGGCTCCTCTTTTCTGCTTAGCACATCCTCACCAATGTCTAAATGCTGCAGGAAACTCTTCAGAGAAGTCAGATATTTCTTTGTTGTTCTTGAGTTGTAATCTAGAAGTGAGAATAATTCTGAATAATTCATCAGAAAAGTTCAACAAGCCTTCCCTTGGTGCCTTTCTCCAGCAAAGCCATTACATAAATGAACTCCATTTGGTTATAGTCCTTTAGGAAAGGTGGCAGTTGGTCCAGTAGTCAGTTCTGCATTTGTTTCTCCTTTTACTGTTTCTGTTTCTGTTTTCTTCATCAAAACTGCCTACTTGGATCATTAAATACAACAAACATCAATCCCTTTAACAATTTTATAAACTTACCCTGAGGAGAGTCGCCAGGGAAATGAATGAGAAAACACAGATCCAGTCCACATCCGATTTCATATCCACTCATGGGGCTCATATGTTGTGTGTAAATATTGGTGAACATCGTGCTGCAGGATTATTTTGAAGGTGTCATTTGCTTGATTGGCATGGCGGCACAACATCTTCAGTCAACTGTGTGATGTCATTATATGTTTTCGGGTCTGTTCAGGTTTCTTCTTCTTATTCATCCCCTCTTGCACTTTGTTCCTTGTTATTGCCAACACTTCCTGGACACTTTCGGAGTCTCCATGAATATATTTGGATTCCTTAAGGTTGGAAAATGGATGAATGGATGGATCTAAAGATTGATGATTGATACCCTGCTTTCCCTCTCATCTCCTACATACTTTAGATTAATCAGATGGTCCTAAGTTGATCCTGATGGATTCTGTTCAGCAGTGAGTGAGTTTGCACTTTAATAGCCTGATGTCATGTCCAGAACTGGTTACTTTCTTGCACCCGATTCCACTCACATGGGTGCCCTATCTACACCCAATGCCATGGCATAGACATCTAGAAAATTGATGGATGAGTCACTTTTTCAATCTTTATCTATTTACTCATTGAAGCGAATGATGTTATCTGTTCATGTGTTGTAGAATATGTAAAAGAGGACACAAATACAAAGCGAAAGGTTTAGGTATCCTCCACATCTACTTGAAAAAAGGTCATTGTAGATATGACTTTACAGACGTGAGCTCAAAACAGAACTGGACAAAGAGAACATAGACAGAATATATAGCAGGTAGACAGGAAGTGACGTAATTGGTTGGTGGAATTCTGGGACTGGAAATGATGTCAGATGGAGTAGGATCTGGAAGACTGGAAGAGGAAGTGATGTTGGCTGTCTTCTGAGGACCTACTGGAAGAGGAAAAGAGGAGAAAGAGTCAGCGGGCAGTGCCAACCTCCTTTCTGGGAGGAACATGAATGTTTTTGAGCCCATAAACTGTCTCCCAAGTGCACATGTGTGACAAACATTAGGACAATCTAGATGAGAATGTGCCATTCAGCCCAACAAAGCTCACCAATCCTATCCAATTAATTCTTCCAAAGTGTCATCAATTCAAGTTTTGAAAGTCCCTAAAGTCCTATTGCCTACCACAACACTCAGTAAATTATTCCATGTATCTATGGTTCTTTGTGTGAAGAAAAACAGCCAATTGGTTGTGTGAAATTTACCCTTAACAAGTTTCCAACCGTGTCCATGTGTTCCTGATGAACTCATTTTAAAGTCACCGTCTCGATCCACTGCACTAATTCCCTTCATAATTTTAAACACTTCAGTCATGTCTCCTCTTAAGCTCCTTTTTCTTAAACTGTAAAGGCTCAGCTCTTTTAATCTTTCCTCATAACTCATCCCCTGCAGCCCTGGAATCAGCCTAGTCACTCTTCTCTGGACTTTTTGTAGAGCTTCTATGTCTTTTGTGTGGGCTGGAGAGCACAACTGTACACAGTACTCCTTATGAGACTTGTTGTTAAAAAGAAGGTGATAGTGGCAAAGTCTGGCATTTCAGTTTGTTATTTTCAATACATCTGAAAAAATTCTGTACTCCTATTTTTAGACTAATCATTCTGGGGTATTGAACCTATCTATCTATCTATCTATCTATCTATCTATCTATCTATCTATCTATCTATCTATCTATCTATCTATCTATCTATCTATCTATCTATCTATCTATCTATCTATCTATCTATCTATCTATCTATCTATCTATCTATCTATCTATCTATCACAGCAAAGAAATGGACCACTGGGATGAGAAATGTAGTTTTAAAGAAGCCAAAGCCCAAGTGGGAGGTAAAAAAAAAATTCTGGCTCCACATCTGTGGGATCTCTTGTACAGATCAACGTGCAGCTTTGACACACAATTCTACTTATCAATAGCGCCTGATGAACCCAACTCTCTTGGTTCACAGACCCCAATGTCTGACTTGTGTTTCTGAATGGAGGAGTAGTCATTTTCTCAATCTAAATAAGGAGAAAACCGAAATTTTAGTGATTGGCAAAAATGGATATAATGAGGGTATCTATACTAATAAAAGGCAAAGCCCTCACTGACTCGCTCACTCACTCATCACTAATTCTCCAACTTCCCGTGTAGGTGGAAGGCTGAAATTTGGCAGGCTCATTCCTTTCAGCTTACTTACAAAAGTTAGGCAGGTTTCATTTCGAAATTCAAAGCATAACGGTCATAACTGGAACCTCTTTTTTGTCCATATACTGTAATGGACTGCAGCTCACTGGCCGTGGGAGGCGGAGTTGCGTATCGCGTCATCACGCCTCCCACGTAATCACGTGAACTGACTGTGAACGCAGTACGTAGAAAACAAGGAAGAGCCCCAAAGAGCGCTGAAGAAAACATTCATTACACAATTGAGAAGGCAGCGAAACAATAAGAAGCGAGCGAGTGACGCATACAAGCATATTCATAAGTGCAGCTAAGGCGGAAACAAAGCACGGTGTAAACTGTAAGTTTAAATTAAGTTTGGCAAGATTGCTTTTCTCCTGTACAACTATACGTTGCATTCTCAACAGTAAGCTTGCACGACTTGGTCATATTACAACCGGAGTGCTGAACTGACAACGTGGTATACAAAGAGAACTATAACAATCATAATAAACGAACAATAAAACAGCGGAGAACCCGTGGATTAAATAAAAAGGCTGCTTCCTTGGCGAAGGATGGCCTTATATGGCATTCGTTTATAAAACAGCGGAGAAGCTGTGTAAAGACTGCTTCACAAAAAAACAGCAGAGTGCCTTATATGAGCAGGCAGTCAGCTAAAGAAGGGAATCAATAAATAACTATAATCGTAATAAACGAACAAAAAATAGCGGAGAATCCGCGGATTACATAAAGGAAATGGGTACCTGAACAGAAAAGTGAGTCTCAATTACCTACACAATAACTATAACAATCGTAATAAACGAACAATAAAACAATACAGAACCGCTAAGCAAGGAGAAAAGACGGCTTTATATGGCGTTTGTTTATAAAACAGCGGACAGGCTGTGTAAAGGCAGCTTCGCAAAAAAACAGATCCTTAACAAATTGTTATTGGTATATTTTCCCTCAATTTAAAAAGGTTTTCTTTTCTTCTTAATTAAAATTTAAAAGCAACACTTCACCACTGCGAAGCGTGGGAATTTGGATATATGCAGTGAGTGTGTATGCCTGATGAGCCCAGAATTAGGGCGAAACGCGTGTCGCATACTCTTTGCATTATTTGACAGTAAACTATTTTCAACCATTCTATGATCTGCTTCTCACAAATGAGGGCACCGTGGCAGATGTTAGCTGACTTGCTGGCCAACCACAAGCGTTACCTGGTAGGTAACCACCCATACAATCAGATTGTGATTCAGACTACGAATGCCGTGAATATATATATATATATATATATATATATATATATATATATATATATATATATATATATATATAAGTAGATATGTATATATATATATATATATATATATATATATATATATATATATATATATATATATATATATATATATATATATATATATATATATATATGTGAATGTATGTATGTATGTATATATGTATGTCTATATTTATATATATATATATGTGCATATGTATATATATGTATATATATATGTAGATATGTATATATTTATATGTATATATATATGTACATATGTATATATATATATATATAAATATATGTAGATATGTAAATTTGTATATGTATATACATGTAAATGTGGATGTGTATATGTATGTATATATATGTTTATGTAGATATGTGTATATGTAGATATGTATATATATGTATATATGTATATGTATATATATGTTTACATAACCTCTTTAACACACTACTTCTCCTCTGCGAAGCGCGGGTATTTTGCTAGTTAGAAATTAACTTGATCCATTAGGATTAAAATTCAAGACGGAGGTAAAGAATTTATGGGTAATTATTGACTCTGACCTGAATTTTAAATCACATATTAATCAGATTACCAGGGCAGCATTTTTTCACTTAAGGAATATAGCAAAAGTTAGTTTATAATTTTGCAAGATGCTGAAAAATTTGCTCTCACTTTTGGTTTAATACCAATAACTTAATTTCAATTTCAAACAACATTCTATATGGTGACAACTCTGTAACTTCAGGACCTCTGTCTCAAACAATGTTTCTCTTACATTGATCATAAATGAAGAGTTGTTGTGTTTCAATTCAAACTTCACTCATTGATTTATTTACTCAGTCAATCATTCCAGAGCTCCTCCTTTAATCATTGGGTCAAAGCATGAAAACACATAAGTTCTTTGCCATGAGAACATTACATGGCCCCTAAACCTAACCCTTCAAACTCAGCCCCATCATCCTGAACCCACCAGTGAGATCGAACCTTCAAAATGATACAAAGGCCAGGGGTTTTCAATAATGGATAAGGATACCTATTTGAACACAGTAAAACTGAAGAAAAGAATCCTGTTTTTTTGTACTTCAAGCAATAAAACTAGACATATTGCTTGTAGATATTTCATAACATTTTTTTGGTTGTTCCTGTCACATTCTTTGACACTGCTGTCATGTTTAGAAGTTTATTCCAACTCCTTTTGGAAATAAGAATAACATTCTTGGTGTCCCCAATATTTATTGCCGCAGTCCTGAGCTGTAATTCCTTCTCCCAGCTGCAGAAGGCGTGTTTGACAGGATTCTAGGCAGGAACTATGGCAGACCCAGCCAAACTTGTAGAACTTGTTCAGCAGCTGGCAGTCTAAGTTACAGCTCCAACACGCTGAGCTGCTGAAAGTGAGAGGCAGCCAATGTATACCATGGGGCAAGGGCCGGCTCAGCTCCTTGTTCCCATTAGGCAAACATACCTCCAGATGGCTCGCTGGCTCCGATTGGGAATAAACATGGCTTAGTGGATCTTGGAGATGGTGGCAGGCAAATTTCTGGCCCACACCCTCCCAGAGTACCTGGTCTTCCCTATACAAAGGCAACCTGGACAACATGTAATGGTCGAGATAATAGAACGCCATTCAGACCGTACACCCTGAAGAACGACACAGCTCCTGCACCAGTCGGGCCACAAAGACAGAGGCAACCCCAAGAGGCACAGAGACACCAAGTGGTGATGACTCCAAAGTCTCCATACTCTGTGATCCTGAGAAGAGACTGGTCCCATAGAAAATCCCACAGGGAACCGCCGAGCCTGGCCGGACTGACGAGCCTCTCAGTCAGCAAAGACCAAGTACCCAGAAAAGAGTCTCGGACATGCAAGAGGAAAGGTAAGGGGGCCTCCACCTAGGATGATTTCATGGATGTTGACCAGGGGGAAGACAAAGATACTACAACAGAACCATTATCGTCGGCCTAAGATTCTGCGATGTCACTGGCTGTCACTCCTGACCCATTCGGTTCTCTGCAGCTTTGGTTTTTCAACCTGCCCATACCATTCAAATGTGAGCAGTGAAATGACGATTCCCTGGAGCATGCAAGGAGTATGGTCACCATCATCGATGGACAGCCTACCAACAGCTCCATGCCATCCACTTCTCACTTTCTCCTTGAACATAATCTGCTGTACTGTGTGGCAGAAAACCAGAGTGAAGTCTAGTGCCAACTCCTTGTCCCTTGGCCCTACTGCTGAGAGGTATGTGACCTGGCCCACGCTTACTTCCTGGGGGTGCATTTGGGTACTTAAAAAAGCCCCAGAGTGCATGACGGCATGTTTCTATTGGTGCACCTCTTTTGAAGGTCCTGTGTGGAGTGCCAATTGACTCAGATACCTCGGTAGGATTGTGCATCTCTTGCTCCCTTGTCCATAATTGACATACCTTTTGATTGGCGTGATGTGGATATCATCGAGCTAGGGGTGATAGAGGCCAGCCACAGCCCCTGTCCAGTGTACTGGTCCCAAAACCCAATGAGAACTGGCACATCTGCAATGACTTCCATTGGCTCAACTATACCTTCTGATTTGATGCCTATCCCATGCTCTGGGTGGATGACCTCTTAGAGCTAGTAGGGAACTCTCAGTACCTCTCCACTGTTGACAGGACGAAAGGCTGCTGGCAGCTTTCTCTAACGAACGTGGTGAAAGTAAAGACCACGTTTTGCAACCCTAGTGGCCACTGGCACTGCCGCATCATACCTTTTGGTCTGCATGAGGTGCCCGCGACCTTCCAGCATCTGGCTTCACAATGCTTACAGTGGTACCTACCACAATGACATTGTAATCTATTGCAACACCTGCTGCATGTCAAGAACGTCCTCTGCACCATCTGTACAACTGGCCTACAGATCAACATCCGGAAGTGTTGTTTTGGGTTGACAGAGGCTAAGCATCTTGGCTATGTGGTGAGCAGAGGATGGATCAAGCTGCAGTGGTCTAAAGTTGTTGCCAATCATGACTGACCTCAGCCACAAAACAAGAGGCAGGTACAGGCTTTCCTGAGATTG
This sequence comes from Erpetoichthys calabaricus, assembly GCF_900747795.2. Classification (NCBI taxonomy): domain Eukaryota; kingdom Metazoa; phylum Chordata; class Cladistia; order Polypteriformes; family Polypteridae; genus Erpetoichthys; species Erpetoichthys calabaricus. Next base: position 353,012,883 of record NC_041394.2, on the reverse strand, counting down.
GTGGGTTACTACCATAGATTCATTCCCCGCATCTTCGAACAAGCCATGCCTCTCACTGATGTTCGGTGGTTGTCTCCTGACTTCTCTCTACCCTTTCTCCTCCAGACCAATGCCATGGACACCTGCCTCGAAGCTGTGCTAAGCCAAGTCGTCGATGGAGCAGAACACCCCATCATGTACGAGGCCTAAAATTGCTGGACTGGGAGATGAGGAACATGGTGATTGAGCAGGAGCTCCTTCCTATCAAATGGGCTGTTTTGCAGATTCAATACTACATTCTGGGCCAGGAATAGACCCTTGTGATGGGACCACCTGCAATGTTTCTGTTCCCACTTGAACCCTCAGGTTACCTACTTGTTCCTAAATCTAAAGTCCCAAAAATTCAAGGTGTTACACCACCGTAGAGCCATCCACACCAGCACTGAGGCACTCTCATGGGCCCACAACTTCACGGCCTGGTCCTGTGAGGGTGCGGGTCGGCTCCTTGCTCCCTGTCCCATTTGGGAACTTCTTGAACCCAACATCGTCGGTAGTCATGACCAGGACAAGCTGTGCAAATGAGGACACCACATGAAGCAAGGGGAAGGTACAAAGATGAACAGTGCTTTTATTAAAAACAAACCCAAAACAAATGTTCTAAAAACAATGCAGTGCTCAAAAGGTCGATAAATAAATAATCCATAAAAATGAAGTGCAAGTAAAAATTCAAATAAAAAAATCCAATAGAAACGAGGTTAAAAGTCCCAATGCCAACCCTATGGTGCCTGTGGAGAGCCATCAAGCCCTGCTCCCACTCCCACCCAGTGACGTGCGGTGAGGTTCATGGCTGGTGAGGCACGGACTCCTTCAGTGTTAGATCTACAAATATATGAACCCAAAAGAGTAGCTTATTCACAATTCAATTGGCAGCATGCACAGTGACAACTGGTTATGTTTCATATCTCATCAGCATTCTTTACACACAGACACAAGTAAGGTATATATTTGGATAAGAAAGAACATTACATTTATAACGGTGAGAGAGAGTGGAAAGAGCACATTTGCTCGGCACCCTCCGTGTGTTCTAAATTTGCCATTGTGATTCCACAATTCATACTCATTCAATACAAATGAACGTATTGAGCAGTGTATCAAAGAAAAAAAAAAGAGATTTTGATTTTGACCTTTAGTTGTTTTTAAAGCTTTTCATTCTGATGCTTTAATCAATTTTGATACAGACTGTTCAATGGAAGGACGACAAGAAAAAAAAAGAATAATTTATTTAAGGTCAAAATTTAGTTGTTAAATATTGCATTGTTTTTTACTTAGTCTGATCTCATTTTTTATAAAATTGAAAACCATTTATGATCTTACCTTTATTTGTAAATGAAGTCCATGTGTCTATCCTTCTCCATCACTTTCTTGTAAAATTCCTCCTTATTTTCCTTTATTTTAAAAAATCTTAATCTTCAGAACAAAAAATAAAAATAAACGGACTGCTGCAGTGCTCATGACTTTCTGATATCGCTAACTTATTGGTGCCTCTGCATAGAAGAACAGCAACGAGCACCTGTTGGGCTCACATGCGCCCCCCTTCAGGGCGACACGGTACTGTCTGCCTCACTCAACTTGTGCCTTTCACTGCGGTTTTATGTTCGAACAACAAGACTAAATATGTCACACACATTTATTAAACATACTAGCCAGACTGTGGAAAGTCAGGGTGTATAATTAACGTGTCTGCAAACCTTATATTGGCGACATACAGAGAGACAGCAACAGACAGGAGCCAAATGCATGCATCAGCCCCGTGTATGAGGGAGAGCGCAGTCCAAGGTGAGGTGCACGGGAAATGCACAAATTCAGCGATTTTGACTATAGAAAATGATCACAATTATTGGAATCATACAGAAAACAAATGTATAGCACAGGCCAGTGGACACATTTATTTTACGTTATCATTATTAGTTTTTTTTTACTGTTCATGATGACAGATGAGGCTGTGCCTCACCTGCCTCCCCTGACCGCACGTCCCTGTTCCCACCACTGCCTTTCCAGGCTTCACCCAGCGAAAGCACACTCTGTCCTCTCACTGTCACCGATCCATTGGCTCCTTATGGCAAGAGGACACTCCTGACCCTAGTGATCGCTCCTGCTACTGTATGTTCAAGAGGTGCGACTTCCTGGAGCTCTGCACTAGTCTTTCTGCTTCTTTTCATTATACCCGCTCCTTAACGCTCCCTGCCTCTCTTCTCCCCGTACTTTAACCTCCGTCCACTTTTCTTCTCTTTTGTTAATTTTTCTTCCTCCTGCACTCGTGCATCCTTTTAAAGCGGGGACGTGGCACAGCTGACGGGCAGTCAGCAGCTCCAGGCACCAGTTAGGGTCACAGACGATCCTGCACTTGTGCACTAACTGCAGGGCCGTCCGTTCCTGCATAGTGCATGGCATCTGCTCTCACCCTAATTGAACGACTAATTATTTAAAACACAAATCAGCCACTTACCTCACTCTACTTCACTTTACCTCTATCCTCAAGTTAAGGGAGTTGGGCCATGTCATAGTAACCCACCGAGGCAAGAGGGGCCGTTGCTGCTAACGCTGTCATCTTCTTTCCCTACAGTGCAGAGAAGCTACCCAGTGAAGGCATTTAACCCTGTCCCTTCCGGTCAAACCACCATAAAACCCTTGACATCACTTGAGGTGAGAGCAACCTGCGAGACGGAGGTCTGCTAAAGACCAGCGACACTCCACTCTGCATATGTTTAAATTCCCATTGGAGGGACATGCACCATCAAATGCTACTTGAGTTCTTTTTTTTGTTTTCTTCTGTCTTTGTTTGAATAAAGGGGCGATCCAGTTGATGCCCAAAGATTTCTTGCCATAGACATGAGCTGTCGATCATTCACCTGGCCATAATATAATATGCATCACAATAACTCAGCAAAAATCAATAATTAAATAAAAATAAAATGAATAATATATGTGGTGTGATGCTTAAACAATACACTTAAGTCAGGAGATTTTACATCTTAAATTTGTTTATGGTTTTAGTATTGTGCCTTCATTGGGCAGTGCATCATTTATGTGACTCTTGTAAATGTGACTCTTCATATAACAAGAATGACTCTAATTCTGATTGCTTTTAGCACTATAATAATCTTTACCAACTACTGCTGATTCAACCCTAACCCTAAGCCTAACCCACTAGAGGTTCAGTGGTTTAGTGGTCACTACTGCCAGGTGTTTTTGTTTTCGCTCCTCCACTGTGATCTGTTTTGTTCACTGGATCTTCTATTGGTGTGACTGTGGGTGTGTTTTAGCTAAATCTGAAGAGTGTCTGTATTGCTGTGTATGTACCCTGACACATGTGCTATACATGTCATTGCTGAATGTTTTGGACTTTACTATCACCGTATGCCATTTGTGAATCAATATAAATGTTATCGGCCCACTCTCACTGCAGACTACAGTATAACAATAAACTGTTCAGAGCTGCGCTGACCATCTGAAGTAGTCACAGATACTTCTGTGCACACTGACTTGTGGTGTTACCACACTGGAGCCATCACAGGACTTTTCTTTGTTTTCCTGAGTTCATTGGTTATAACGTGTGTATTATGTAAAACTTGAAACATATATGATGATAAAATAATAGTGAAAAGAAAAATTTTGAAGAAAACTAGAGAGATGTTGTGTTTTGCAAAAATTAATTCATTGAGTGAGCGAACTTTGAAGTGAAGTAACACCTCTGTTCCTTCAGCTCTCTTTTTATAAAATGAATGCTCCTGTGATGAAATTGTAAAATCCCTCAGGGTGTTTACCTCGCGTTTGAGGAGAAGAGCATGTGTGCCCTTGGAACTTTGCCAAAACGTTAAAAAAATTGGAAGTCTGAAGAATTTGTAAAGAAATCATATTCTTCTTCTCAGTAAAGGCGATATGTAGAGCGGGTTTTTCTCCACGCCTGTGCTGCAGGACAGCAGGCCTTGGCTCATGATTACTGTAAGAAGGAAACATGAAAAATCCTCACACTGCCTGCTACTGTTTACTTGAAATGGTAATCATTCCATGGGAATCAGACATCTGTAAGAGTTAGTTAAAGTGAAGAGACAACACCCACCCTGGGATGTCTGTGTCACTTGTCGTGAAGGTTCCATGCTCAGTTAATTTGACCGTTAGAAAGATAATCATGTAGTGATGTGAAATCAATATTTAATAACTAGTTTATGACTAGCATGGTCATTTCATTCAGTTAATTTCTGATAAAAATGAAGGTTTAAAATGTGTTTTTAATTTATGGGTGCTCAAGAAGGTTTGACATTTGTTTGTCATCCACAGGAAAAACGAAACAAATTCATGGATGTTAACCAGTTTAGAATTCACTCAAAAACACTGAGACAGCATCTTTGCTCCATGGGCTTGGGTGATCAGAGTGCGGCTGTCCTGCCAGTGATGCTTTTCAGTGATTCCATCTCAGGTCCCTCTCTTCACTCTTGGCCATCTAAAGATCTTCAGTTCAGGTGTCATAGCTCTACAAGGACTTCACTTGATAGGATCTCACAGATTGCAGTGAATCTCAGCAGGACAACAGCTGTACACGTGAGATTTCAGCCACACGGCTCAGATTGACCTTAGCCACGTGATGTGTTTGGGTTCCACATCTATCAGGATAAAGACATGACTGGAATGAATCTCAATTTATCAGAAATTGTCCTGGACTATATGAGTCGACTTGTGGTAGACCGCCTGAACTCTCTGCAGTTTGCCTATCAGACAAAGATTGGAGTGCAGGATGCAATTCTCTATCTGATCCATAAGGCTGATTCTCACCTGGACAGACCCAACAGCACTGTGAGTATTCTGTGTTTTGATTTCTCCATTGCCTTCAATACCATCCAGCCATCCCTGCTAAGTGGTCAACTCAAAGAACTGCAGGCGGATAAGCCTCTGGTGTCCTGATAAAGGACTATCTATGAGGCAGACCACAGTTTGTGAGACTCAAGGACGAATGGAGCACAAAACTGAGGTGTACATCACTCAGATAACATCTCAGACTACGAATATAACAACAGCTCAGGTCACTTGCACATATTCTCAGATGAGTCTGCACATATGGGGTGTGTTGATAAGGGGGATGATACAGAGGAGAGGAGTCAGATGGAGAAGTTTGATAATTGACTACAACTTAACATATGCAAAACCAAGGAGCTTCTGATTGAATTTCACAACACCAAAGACCCTCGCTGTCAGGTCAGCATTCAAGGAGTGGATGTAGATGTGGGCCACTCCTACAAGTACTTGGGGTCCACATTAATGACAGGTTGGACTGACCACTGAGGAACTATAGAAGAAAGGGCAGAGCAGACTGTTTTTCTTTAGCAGACTGTGTTCCTTTAATATGGGAAGTGACATCCTTCACATCTTCTAAAAGTCTGTGATTGCCAGTGTGGTGTGCTGTGCTGTTGACATCACGTTAAGAGAGGCCCACTGAATCAACAATCTAATTAAAAGGACAGGCTCAGTTATGGGACACAGTATGGACCCTTTGAAGGTCATAATGGAGGACAGAATGAAAACAACGAAGTGCCAGTATGAACAATGCTGCACATCCTCTCTGGGACACACCAACACTGATGACTTTCAGCCAACATTTCATTCAGCAGAATTGTGTCAAGAAACATGGTAGGGGGGCACCTTTATAGCAACAGCAATACGCCTCTATAGCGTCTCAAAGGGACTGGGAGTATCTATCTATCTATCTATCTATCTATCTATCTATCTATCTATCTATCTATCTATCTATCTATCTATCTATCTATCTATCTATCTATCTATCTATCTATCTATCTATCTATCTATCTATCTATCTATCTATCTATCTATCTATCAATCTATCTATCTATCTATCCTTCACAGCAAAGCAAATGGACCACTGGGATGATAAATGTAGTTTTAAAGAAGTCAAAGCCCAAGTGGGAGGTAAAAAACAAATTCTGGCTCCACATCTGTGGGATCTCTTGTACAGATCGACGTGCAGCTTTGTCTCGTCACTTACCTTGTACCCTCAGACCAGGCTTGAATCCAATTCCACAGAACAGGAGAGGCTTGAAAACAGAAGTCCACTGACAGTCTCCATCCAACCTCACAAAGCTTGAGAGGATCTGCACAGAAAAAATGGCAGGAGTTCCCCAAATCCAAATGTGTGAAGCTTTTCTTCTGGGAGAGGCCGCGTTTCTTCAGGCGGGATAGTCCGCTTCCTGATATCTTTGGCGCCCAGGTCCTCTCCGAAAACATCTCTAAGGTAATTTGTCTCTCTTGACTTTGTAATTTTAATCTTAACCATTTGCAAAATGCCTTGCTAGTTTATGATAACTCTGTAACACGCTTTTCCTCAAATTTGCATTACATTAATACTATAATAACCAACCTCAGTCTAAGTAAACAATCCAGACAGTGCTGCATAAATGCAAATAATTTAATCACCATTTTACCTCTAGATGTGTACTGCATTAAAACTATAACAACAGACTATGGATTAAATAAAAAATCTACACAAAATGGCATTAATACCAATAACTTAATTACCATTTCAAACAGCATTCTATATGTTGCTCCACAAGGATCTCTCCTGGTCCGCTGCTCTTTTCGATCTCCATGCTTCCGTTAGGGCATAACGTGAGCTACCACAGCTATGCTGATGACACACAGCTCTATTTATCAATAGCGCCTGATGACCCCGACTTTCTTGGTTTACAGACTCCAATGTCTTACATGTGTTTCTGAGTGGATGAGTAGTCATTTTCTCAATCTAAATAAGGAAAAAAAACAAAATTTTATTGATTGGCAAAAATGGATATAATGAGGGTATTAGATATAAACTTGATCCATTAGGATTAAATTTCAAGATGGAGGTAAAGAATTTGGGGGTAATTATTAAGTCAGGCCTGAATTTTAAGTCACATATTAATCGGATTACCAGGACAGCTTTTTTCACTTAAGGAATATAGCATAAGTTAATTGTTAATAATTTTGCAAGATGCTGAAATATTTGTTCACACTTTTGTTTTCAGTTGACTAGATTATTGTAACGCACTCCTCTCAGGACTACCCAAAAAAGACATCAATCATTTACAATGAGTGCAGAGTGCAGCTGCTGGAATCTTAACTAGGAAAAGAAAATCCGAGCACATCACCCCAGTTTTGATGTCACTACACTGGTTACCTGTGTCATTTAGGATTGACTTTAAAATTCTGCTTATGGTTTACAAAGCCTTAAATAATCTGCTCCATCCTATATTTCAGAATGTCTTTCACCTTACACTCCAAATCATAACCTTAGATCTTCAAATGAGTGTCTGTTTATAATCCAAGAGCTAAAGTTAACAGAAGTGCTGAGGCAGCTTTCTGCTGTTAGGCACCTAAAATCGGGAATAGCTTACTGTTAGAAATTCGCCAGGCTAATACAGTGGAGCATTTTAAAAAACTGCTAAAAAACATTATTTTAACTTGGCATTCTCATAGCTTCATTTTAGTGTAACCCTGATATTCTGTATATGCACTGAATGATCGTTTTTATCTCCCAAATCCGTACTAACCCCTAGTTTCTCTGCTCTTCTTTTTCTGGTTTTCTGTGGTGCTGACCTGCACCACCACCACCTGATCAAAGCACCGTGCAGTCCCTACATTGATGGATTAAAGGCCAGAGGTCCACATGTCATCATTTAATTTAATGTTTCCACATGAAGCCTGAAAATCATGAGGACTGATTGAGATCATTGATGTTAGGTAGAATGCCTAGAGGGGGCTGGGTGGTCTCATGGCCTCGGAGCCCCTGCAGATATTGTTTTTTTCTCCAGCACTCTGGAGTTTTTGGGCAGCACGGTGGCGCAGTGGTAACGCTGCTGCCTCGCAGTAAGAAGATCTGAGTCACTTCTCGGGTCCTCCATGCGTGGAGTTTGCATGTTCTCCCCATGTCTGCGTGGGTTTCCTCCCGGTGCTCCAGTTTCCCCCCACAGTCAAAAGACATGTAGGTTAGGTGCAGTGGCGGTCCTAAATTGTCCCTAGTGTGTGCTTAGTGTGTGTGTGTGTGTATGTGCCCTTTGGTTGGCTGGCGCTCTGCCCAGGGATTTGTTCCTGCCTTGCGCCCTGTGCTGGCTGGGATTGGCTCTGGCAGACCCCCGTGACCCTGTGTTAGGATATAGCGGGTTGGGTAATGACTGACTGACTCTGGAGTTTTGTTTTTTTTTTGTTTGTTTTTCTGTCCTCTATTCATTGTTATTTAGTATTGCTTAATCTTGTTTTTTTTTTTTAGAAACTATTCTTTCTTCATAAACCACTTTGAGATTCATCATTTACATGAAAATGTGTTATAGAAAAATGTGTTGCTGTTGTTGTTGACATGCCAGACCCAACTAGACTCAAGGCCAAATTCACTCACAACCAAGAACTGAGTAAAGGGCCTGAATATTTGTGTCATTGTGATTTTTAATTTTTTTAAATAGATTTCCAAAAGTTTCTTAAATCCTCATTTTGTTGTATCATTCTGTGGTTTTGAGTGTTGCTTGATGAGGTAAAAAATAAATTGAAATATTTTTCTTAAATGTGACAGAACTGAATGCTGCCACATTACAGACTACTGCTGAGATGATGTGGCCCTCTAGTGGTGAAGAAGTTGAACTTTAGCTTATTCTCTGGGATCGCCAATGAAGGGCCACTTAGAGTGACGGCTACTCAGAATGTGAACGTTCCCGCATATTAACTCTGTCGGGCTGAATCTGTTCAGACATTTTCTGTTCTAATTTGAGTTCAGTCACCACACACTGTGGCCATCCTCATTTTGTTAAGTGTAACTTTCTGTGTTCGGACTGTAGATTTAAGTTCCTAAGGACACGAACAGTAGATTTCTGAAGTCTTTGATTCTCTGAACTTTATTCAGTTTCAATTTTAGTAGCTGTGAATCTCCAGCTGTTTACTGTATTAATACTGTTTACTCTTATTTGTGTAAATCTTGCTGGTGTGTGCACTGATTGTAACAATGACTGCTATGTGTTGTCTATCAGCTTAGTTTTGTTCTTCTCTGCTGTACACAGGTTTCTCTCTGACATAATAAAGTCCACCTCAGCTAAGCCAACCTAAATTCAAACTAGTAGTAAATATGCAGGATGATGATGGTGAGGTCACTGTCAAAACCCAATCCATGTGCCTGGCATAAAGCATTCAAGCATGCATTAAACTGATTGGGCAGCACCGTAAAGTGTGCGATGACGTAGCATTATGCACACGCATTGTGATCTACAGATCACAATGTCATCAGCAAACATCATAGTCCACGGGGACTCCTGTCCAATGTCGTCTGTCAACCTGTCCATCACCATTGCAAATAAGAAAGGGCTCAGATGGAATTATTAAACATGTACTATGAAAATATTTCAATGTTCCTTAAGAGATTTGACGAATGGCTGTTCTAAGCTTACAGACATTCTTGGCTTGACATTCTTTAAAGAGTTGATTGTTTGATAATTGGTTACTTGGAGAAAGAAAAGGAAGGACAGGAATTGGGGGTTAGTATGTTTGAGAGAGACAGTACTGCTGCAATAAAGTATTTTATTGAGGGTCATGCACGGGGCAGCAAGCATCATGCGGGAGGCAGGAGCAATCTCTGAACGGGGCGCCAACTCATCGCTACCACTGCACAAATGTGCCTCAATGTCTTATACATGCTTTAATTTCTATCATCATGAAAAGGATATCAAGTATACATCTTAGTATTTAAATTGTTCAGAGAGCTGTAACATCAAGAATGTAATGAATTCTCTGTCCTGTCGGTGTAAGAGAAAGCCTGTTTAAGAAGCACGTACTGATTTACACACGTCAGAGTACATAGAATATGAAGCATTTAACATGCTACTTTAGTTACGATGGCATTTGAGAAACAATTAAATGATTTTAAGATGAAGTTTATGACTTTCTGCTTTGATGACAAAATAAACTACGTGATTAAAGTGGAAATTTTAACCTTTTTTCACACTGTGTCCCTATTTATTTTTCTTTTCTCTGTACCCTAATAAGTTTCCATATAACACTCAGACAGTGGGATACAACTCGTCTTTTCACGGCGACTATGATATCTGACAACTTCTTTTTTATTTCGGGCACTGTGCGATTTCTGAACTTAAACTTTTGAGTTTCTCCACCACTCTGTCACTCGATCAACTTCGTTTTGTTGTTTATACGACTGCTTAAACCAACAAATAGTACGTTTTTCCTTCCCTGTACTTGGTATTCGCTGAAATTCTTCTTTTTCCTCATGCTTTTGCCATTGTCTTTTCACAGGATGCACAACATAAGAGGCTATTTATACTGATTTGAATATTCAAAGAGGCGTTATTCTGGGAGGAGTCGGGGTGGAGCGGCAGACACGTGCACGAGTGTTACTTTCCACATTGACCAGGATTTATGGAGCGGAAGAACCTGGAAGATGGCGTACGCACAGATTTATGCATCTGGATTTTTTTGTGTGTACAGTAATCCCTCACTATATCGCGCTTCGCCTTTCGCGGCTTCACTCCATCGTTTTATATGTAAGCATATTTAAATATATATCGCAGATTTTTTGCTGGTTCGCGGATTTCTGCGGACAATGGCCTTTTAATTTCTGGTACATGCTTCCTCAGTTGGTTTGCCCAGTTGATTTCATACAAGGGACGCTATTGGCAGATGGCTGAGAAGCTACCCGGCTTACTTTTCTCTGTCTCTCTTGCGCTGACTTTCTCTGATCCTGACGTAGGGGGATTGAGCAGGGGGGCTGTTCGCACACCTAGACGATACGGACGCTCGTCTAAAAATGCTGAAAGATTATCTTGCTATCTTTTGTGCAGCTGCTTCCTGAAGCGACATGCTGCACGGTGCTTCGCTTACTTAAAAGCTCGAAGGGCACGTATTGATTTTTGATTGAAAAACAAACTCTGTCTTTCTCTATCTCTCTCTCTCTCTCTATCTGTATCTCTATCTCTCTCTCTCTGCTCCTGACGGAGGGGGTGTGAGCTGCCGCCTTCAACAGCTTTGTGCCGCGGTGCTTCGCATACTTAAAAGCCAAACAGCCCTATTGATTTGTTTGCTTTTCTCTATCTCTGTGACATGATCTGCTCCTGATGCACACTCCTTTGAAGAGGAAGATATGTTTGCATTCTTTTAATTGTGAGACTGAACTGTCATCTCTGTCTTGTTATGGAGCACAGTTTAAACTTTTGAAAAAGAGACAAATGTTTGTTTGCAGTGTTTGAATAACGTTCCTGTCTCTCTACAACCTCCTGTGTTTCTGCGCAAATCTGTGACCCAAGCATGACAATATAAAAATAACCATATAAACATATGGTTTCTACTTTGCGGATTTTCTTATTTCGCGGGTGGCTCTGGAACGCAACCCCCGCGATGGAGGAGGGATTACTGTATATATATATATATATATATATATATACCACACACACAGATTGTTGTACAGGTGCATCTCAATAAATTAGAATTTCATCGAAAAATTTATTTATTTCAGTAATTCAATTCAAAAAGAGAAACTTGTATATTATATAGATTAATTACACTCAAAGTGCAATATTTCAAGCGTTTATTTCTTTTCATTTTTCTGATTACAGCCTACAGGTAATGAAAACTCACAATTCAGTATCTCAGAAAATTAGAACATCACATAAGACCAATAAAAAAATGATTTTTAATACAGAAATGTTGGCCTCCTGAAAAATAGATAGATAGATAGATAGATAGATAGATAGATAGATAGATAGATAGATAGATAGATAGATAGATAGATAGATAGATAGATAGATAGATAGATAGATAGATAGATAGATAGATAGATAGATAGATAGATAGATAGATAGATAGATAGATAGATAGATAGATAGATAGATAGATAGATAGATAGAAAAAAAAAGTATGTCCTTGTACGCATTTAATACTTGGTCGGGGCTCCTTTTGCATGAATGACTACATCAGTGCGACGTGGCATGGAGGTGATCTGGATGTGGCACTGCTGAGGTGTTATAGAAGCCAAGGATGCTTTGACCGCGGCCTTCAGCTCGTCTGCATTGTTGGCTCTGCTGTCTCTCCTCTTCCTTTTGATAGATTCTCTACGGGGTTTAGGTCAGGTGAGTTTGCTGGCCAATCAAGCACAGTGATACACACAATGGTCATTAAACCAGATATTGGTACTTTTGGCAGTGTGGGCAGGTGCCAAGTCCTGCTGGAAAATGAAATCAGCATCTCCATAAAGCTTGTCAACAGAGGGAAGCATGAAGTGCTGTTATGTCTTGGTAGAACAATATTTTACTCTACTTTCCCCTATTGTATTATTAATATGTAGCCTCTGTCAGAACGCCTCAAATCTCACAGACTTACCACTGTTTTTAAGGTATTGTAGTATATAACTTCTGACCTTCCCTTCTACATCTATAACCTCAGGCAATTAGGTGTAGTAAAAGACAAGCAGGAGTTAAGTTACAATTTAAACAATGTATTATTGGTAATATTCATAAATAATAACAATATGCAAAGTACATTTGAATATTGGCACCCATACAACCTGATAAATGGTGATGTGTAGTTTCAGGCGGCACACAGACTTGTTAGTTACTTAAAACTGTCTCTAGTTAAAGCATCATTTGTGGTCAGCTTTCTTCAGAGCAGGCCACATGCCTGTCTTAATATGGCTGCCGAGCTGTGCACTTCATTGTGTTGTCTTTTTCTGTTCATGGTGTGAGATGCTCCTTTATCAGATGCTAGTAAGAGAGAGAGAGTGAGGTAAGCAAGCAAATTTATAGATTCTCTGTCGAACCCCTAGAGCCAATAGGGCGTCATGATACTTACAAGCCAGTCCCAAACAGCCATACTTCAGACCAATGGGGGAATAGAACATCTTCACACCTGCCATTCCCCAAAACCATATGTTAAGGTAAAGCTTGGCAGTTAGGCAGCCTGGCTTTGTGTGGGAGTTGAGAGACTTCAGAGAAACATTTACCAAACTTGTTTCAGGCACTTCCCCCCCAACCCTATCGTAAAATTCAAAGAGACTCAGTCCTGGTGGGGGGAGTGGGGGTTTGTAAACATGAATGCTTTTCACTAATGTAACAGTAATATTACATTGCTTTGCCTACATTACAAATAAAGACATACAAAATATTTATCAACTTGTATGCAAAATCTCACATCACAACAAGTGCTCTCAAATTTCCTGGTAGACGTCTGGCTCGCTGACTTTGGATCAACACCAGCAGATGACATGGCTCCCCAAATCATCATTGACTTTGGAATCTTCACACTGGATCTCAAACAACTTGGATTCTGTGCCTCTCCACTCTTCCTCCAGACTCTGATTGCAAATGCAAAATTGACTTTCATCTGAAAAGAGGACTTTGGACCACTGAGCAAAAGTCCAATCCGTTTTCTCCTAAGCCCAGGTAAGGTGCTTCTGATGTGGTCTCTGGTGCTGGAGTGGCTTGACACAAGGAATGCTGTGACAGTTGTAGCCCATGTCCCGGAAACGGACTCCAACCACAGTCCACTCCTTGGGAATCTCCCCCAAATTCTTGAATGTGCTGTGCTTCACAATCCTGTCAAAGCTGTGCTTATCCCTGTTGCTTGTGCAGCTTTTTTTTGCTCCTTGTGGAGGGTGTCAAAGACTGTCTTTTGGACAACTGTCAAGTCAGCTGTCTGATTGCGTGGTCTACTGAACCAGACTGAGAGAACATTTAAAGGCGAGGGGCACCTTTGCAGGTGTTTTGGGTCAATTAACTGAGCGGAGTGTGACACCATAAGTCTACAATATTGAACTTTTTCACAATGTTTTAATTTTCTGATGTACTGAATTTTAGGGTTTTATTACCTGTACGCCATAATCAGCAAAATGAAAAGAAATAAATGCTTGAAATATATCACTCTGGTGTAATGAATCTATATAATATTCGAGTTTGACTTTTTGTATTGAATTACTGAAATAAATTAACTTTTCGATGATATTTGAATTCATTGAGATGCATCCGTATATATATATATATATATATATATATATATATATATATATATATATATATATATATATATATATATATATATATAGCCTTGACACACAAAGAGTTTTGGGACAGCCTCCCGTATACTTGAAAATTGGCTAGAAAAGTTGAAAAGAGGGTGAAAAATTATCTTTACAGACGAAAGTCCAAAACAGAACTGCCCAGGTTAATACATATAATGGATATATAGTGGAACAGCAGTAAGAGAAGGGATCTTGTCACTGGAGCCAGAAATTAGGTCATCAGGTTGCAACTTGTTGGAAGGCGAAAGGATTAATGCACTCTGCCATTCCTTGGTCTGATTGGGAATGACCTTATTTTTAGCCCTTTAGTTGTCTCCCATGCGCACATGTGTGACACAGCCCAAGTCAGCCCAGACCCATCGGATTCCTGACCGAGAGGATGTGAATCCGAGGGAGAGCATTGCAATTGGCGTGGAGAGACCCTCGATGATAAATAACCAAAAACTTGTATGGCTGTAGGTCTAAAAAATATCTTGTGACCCATGGGTTTCATTCCCAGTGTGGGGCCATCCACCATAAAGGTGCATGATCCATAACCAGGGTGAACTCACGGCCCAAAAGGTAGTACCTTAGCTGAGTTATCACCCACGTAATCACAAAGGCCTCCCATTTCACTGCTGCATACCTGGTTTCCCGTTCCAACAGTTTCTTGCTCAGGAACATGATGAGGTGTTCATCACCATCAACGCTTTGGCTCAGCACAACACCAAGACCTGTGTCCAAAGCATACGTCTGAAATATGAAAGGCAAAGAAAAGTTAGGAGCCTTTAAATCCAGTGCAGACATAAGGGCCTTCTTTAAGACACCAAATGTAGTTTCTGCGTTAGCATCCCATACCACATTGTTTGGGGCTCTCTTCTTTGTTAGATTAGCCAAGGGCGTCGCTCTCTCGGAAAACCGGGGAACAAACTGGAGGCAGTAACCCACTAAGACAAGAAAGCCTTGGATTTGCCTCTTGGTCTTTGGACGGGGCCAATTCACTATGGCTTCTATCTGGGAACACTGTAGTTGTACAGTACTGCTGCCCATTAGGTAGCCTAAATATTTGGCTTCTTTAAGCCCAAAGAAGCTTCTGCTTGTGTTCGTAATACAGCTCGGACCTGCCGTAGGTGTTCCTTCCATGTTACTGAAATAGATGACGACATCATCCAGGTTGGCAGCACTATAGGAGTTATGAGGACGGAGCACTTTATCCATCAGATGCTGAAAAATTGTGGGTGCCCTATATAGCCCAAATGGAAGGACACAATACTGCCAGTGACCACTGGGGGTGCTAAATGCAGACTTAACCTTTGCGGAGTCCGTTAACAGAGCTTGCCAGTACCCCTTGGTCATGTCAAGAGTGGTCAAGAATTTAGACTGTCCTAGCCACCAGAGGAGGTCGTCAACTCATGGCATTGGATAGGCATCGAATTGGGAGACTTGGTTAAGCCGAAGTCATTGCAAAACTTCCAACTCCCATCAGGCTCACTGACCATTACAATAGGACTGGACCAGCGACTATGACACTCCTCTGTCACCCCTTGTTCCAGCATACGCTTGATCTCCAACTCCACTTCTGCTCTTTTTGCCTCGAGAGAGTCAATATGGGCGTTCTCGGATGATCACCCCTGGCTCACTCACAATGTCACGCGCAATCATGGAGATCTGTCCAGGTTTATCGCTCACCACTTCCGAGACAGACAGAATAACTGATTCCAGCTCCCGTCGCTCTATGGTGGTCAAATTAATACCGAAGTTAAGGTCCACTTTATGAGCAAAGATGGAACGGGGCTGTCTGAGGAAGGGTCAGGTTCCCTATCCTTCCACGGTTTCAGCAGGTTCATGTGATACACCAGTTCGCTTGGCCGACGATTTGGTTGTTTTACCAAATAATCAACAAGCCCCTTTCTCTGCTTACTTCGTAAGGGCCTTGCCAATGGGCCAGTAATTGGTCACTGCCAGGGAAGCCCTGGACGTCAGCAGTTCCGCCACACCTGGAGGTGCTGGCAGAAGGAAAACCAGGGACACCCGGAGTGCTTCTGGGTGCTCATGAGGCACCTGAAGCATGTCCAGGTGGACTTAAAAGGGGCCACCTCCCTCCATTTATCAACTGGAGTTGGGTGGAAGAGGACAAAGTTCGGAGGAGAGGAGTGGAGGCAGTGAAGGAAGGTAAGGAACTGAAGAGCCCGGACTTGATGGTGTGTGGTGCAGGGGCACCGGGTTGTGTGCGGTTTTTGTAAATAGTTGGAAAATGTACAATAAACGTGTGTGTGTGTGTGTGCTTGAACCATTGGTGTCTGCTTGTCTGTGCCGAGGCTGGTTTCCACAATGGCATCCCAGATGGGACTCTCTGCCTGGTTCAAGGCAGGGACCCATCAACAAAAATAATTTTGTGGACAGCCCAACACAGCAGGAGAACCCATACATGCACCGCGGTAGCGGTACGCACACAACCCTGCGGGGAGCGACTCACCCCGAAATCCGCCGACGATTCGCGGATGCGCCATCTCCACCTGATGCAGGAAGACAAGACCTGGCGTAGCAGGAGTGCAGCATACTCCCATGAGCGCGTCACTGCTAAGGACGCCCAGGACGGCATCACGTCTGGGAAGGCCATGCCAAGGACAGTTCCTCTGGCAGACGGGATCCGGGAGGTAAGTTCCCTGTCCAACGGCAGTCGGCCCTGGGAGGCCGGACTTTGTTTGTGTGTTGCAGGCAGGGACTGCCTGGATCCACGTCGGTGGCCAGCGCGTGCCGATGCACAGGGCTTCGTCAGCGTGGCAGCAACAGAAAGAGCTGTGGAGGAGGAACCGATGCAGCTCGGAAAGCCGCGGCAGCTGAGTAGCTGCCAGGAGGTTCACCACCGCACCAGGGGCTGGACGGAGAGGATGGCGGAGAACCGGAAGTCCCTCCTTAAGACTGGCGAGGGATTGGACGCTGTGTGTTGTGTGCCCGCTGGTGGTTGGTTGGATGCAGGCCCAAAGAATGTCCATTCTGAGCCACGGGAGGACCCGATTGGGCCCAGGAGGATGTTCCGCAGCATGCGGAGATGTTCTGTGCTTGCTGGCGGCTCTGCGCGAGCTGGAGGATTGCCTTCAGCCCGCAAAGTCATTATTTCAGGTGATACACGTCCTCCATGACGTATTGAAGAAGCTGGAGGGGAAGGCGGTCGCGTCCCTGAGGACTCTACAGGAGTGGACAAAGCGGCGCAACGCTGGATTCTCCGGCCGGAGTGACACGGCGGTGCAGGTGGGTAGAACCAGCACCGTACTAAAAAAGGGAGACACCAGCGAAAAGAACTGTGATGTTGCTGATCGGATTCAAGTAGCAGGGGCTCCGATAGTGGATGCGGTGGGGATAGCCGATCACTTGGTGAGGGCGGAGAGAGCGAAAGGGCAGTCAGTACACACAGCTGATGTGTGCCAGATGTTCAATGGCCATATGCCCAAAGCCAGCGCCAGTCTCACATTGCTCTGCAGGGTCGCAGATGGCATGGGGTCACACCAGGAAGTGCCGCAGGAAGCTCATCAGGAGGCACCTGGAGCATGTCCGGGTGGACTTAAAAGGATCCACCTCCCTCCATTCGTTAGCTGGAGTCAGGTGGAAGAGGACGAAGCTCGGAGGAGAGGAGTGGAGGCGGTGAAGGAAGGCAAGGAACTGAAGAGCCCGGACTTGAGGGTGTGTGGTGCAGGGGCACCGGGTTGTGTGCGGTTTTTGTAAAAAGTTGGAAAATGTACAATAAACATGTGCCTGTGCTTGAACCATTGGTGTCTGCCTGTCTGTGTCGAGGCTGGTTTCCACAATACACATCCATCCATTTTCCAACCCGCTGAATCTGAACACAGGGTCACGGGGGTCTGCTGGAGCCAATCCCAGCCAACACAGGGCACAAGGCAGGGACCAATCCCGGGCAGGGTGCCAACCCACCGCAGGACACACACAAACACACCCACACACCAAGCACACACTAGGGCCAATTTAGAATCGCCAATCCACCTAACCTGCATGTCTTTGGAAGGAAACCGGAGTGCCCGGAGGAAACCCACGCAGACACAGGGAGAACATGCAAACTCCACGCAGGGAGGACCCGGGAATCGAACCCAGGTCCCCAGATCTCCCAACTGCGAGGCAGCAGCGCTACCCACTGTGCCACCGTGCCGCCCCACAATACACATATACAGTATATATATATCCATCCATCCATTTTCCAACCCGCTGAATCCGAACACAGGGTCACGGGGGTCTGCTGGAGCTAATCCCAGCCAACACAGGGCACAAGGCAGGAACCAATCCCAGGCAGGGTGCCAACCCACCACAGAGTATATATATATATATACTGGTCAAAAAATTAAAGAAACATTTTTGAAAATGAGTATAGCATCAAGGCAATGAAACTTCTGGGCTATTGATCTGGTCAGTTAAGTAGCAGAGAGGCTTGTTCATCAGTTTCAGCTGCTTTGGTGCACTAGATGGGCAACACTGAGACGACCCCCAAAACAGGAATGAACGGTTTAACAGGTGGAGGGAGGCCACTGACATTTTTCCCTCCTCATCTGTTTTGTCACTCGTTTTGCATTTGTCTATGGTCAGTATCACTACTGGTAGCATGAGGTGATACCTGGACCCTACAGAGGTGGCACAGGTAGTCCAACTTCTCCAGGATGGCAGCACATCAATACGTGCCATTGCCAGACGTTTTGCCATGTCTCTAAGCACAGTCTCAAGCGCATGGAGGAATTTCCAGGAGACATACAGTTACTCTAGAAGAGTTGGACAGGGCCGTAGAAGGTCCTTATCCCATCAGCAGGACTGACCGGTATCTGCTCCTTTGGGAACAGTATAAGCACTGCCAGAGCCTACAAAATGACCTCCAGCAGGCAGGCCACTGGTGTGAAAGTCTCTGACCAAACAATTAGAAACAGACTTCGTGAGGGTGGATGAGGACCCGGTGTCCTCTAGTGGGCCCTGTGCTCAATGCCCATCTGATACCATGGAGATCGATTGGCATTTGCCATAGAATACCAGAATTGGTGGGTGCCCTGTGCTTTTCACAGATGAGAGCAGGTTCACCCTGAGCACAGACATGAAAGGGTCTGGAGAAGCTGTGGAGAATGTTATGCTGCCTGTAACATTGTTCAGCATGACCGTTTTGGTGGTGGGTCAGTGATGGCATATCTGGGGAGGCATATTCATGGAGGGACACACAGACCTCTAAAGGCTAGACAACGGTTCATTGACTGGCATTAGTTATCGGGATGAAATCCTTGGACCCAATGTCAGACCCTGTGCTGGTGCAGTGGGTCCTGGGTTCCTTCTGGTGCACAACAATACCTGGCCTCATGTGGCGAGAGTATGCAGGCAGTTCCCGGAGGATGAAGGAATTGATACCATTGACTGGCCCTCAAGCTCACTCACCTGACCTCAATCCAATAGAACACTTCTGGGTGGGACACTATGTTTCGGTCAATCCAATGCCACCAGGTTGCACCTCAGACTGTCCAGGAGCTCAGTGATGCCCTGGTCCGGATCTGGGAGGAGATCCCCCAAGACACCATCCATCATTTCATTAGGAGCATGCCTGCCCCCCAACGTTGTCAGGCATACATACAAGCATGTGGGGGCTATACAAACTACTGAGTATGATTTGGAGTTGCTGTAATGAAATTTTGGCAAAATGGACAAGCCTACTACATCATGTTTTCACTTTGATTTTCAGGGTGTCTTTGAATTCGTCCCTTTGTAGGCTGATCATTTTCATTTCCATCAAACGATGTGCCATCCTTTCATTCCTAACACATTACCATATCAGTCCATATCAGTAGAGATATCCAGCAGGATTTTTTTCCTATTGAGATCTGATGTGTTTTCAAAGTGTTCCTTTAATTTTTTTTATCAGTTTATAAATAAAAATATATATCTATCTATTATAAAAGAAAATCTTGAGACGAGACTATTGTCAAGAGATTTTATCAAGTCCCGCCCTCCTCTCAACAATTTCCATTAATGGCCCATGCCCACGGTCCTCTCACCTCTCATTCGTGTGAATGCTTTTGTCAGACACAGTTCATGCGATCTCAGCTCTTATAAATTTTTACGCTTTCCTCACTTTAAGTTCCCAATAAACGAAAACTTATTATGTCCGAATCTTATTGAAGAATTTCATTCCGAAGGGATATCAACAGAAGAAATGAGCAATCAGCCAATCCTAGCACCGAGAGACGATGAAGTCAAACGAATTAACGCGAAAATTGTCGATTGGTTAAATGTGTATCCATAGACTATGCTGAAACAGTTGGTGGTGATTGTGTGGAAGATGAAAACATCAACTTACAATATCATGAAGAATATCTACAACCGTTAACACCATCCGGTCTTCCACCAGCTGAATTACTGCTGAATGCAGGATGTATCGTAATGTTATGGCGTAATTTATGTCTGAGTGATGGACTATGCAATGAGACAAGATTCAAAATTGGTCGAACAATTCTGACATGTAAAATTTTAACAGGTGACAAGAAAGGTAATAACAGGGGATAACATTAGACACCAAAGGAGATCTTGATATGCCATTCGTGTTAAAATGTTTACAGTTTTCCGGTAGAATAGCTTTTGCTATGACAATTAACAAATCACAGGGACAAACATACGATAAAGTCTATTTATTTATTAGAGAGAAAGAAATGATATTCACTCACGGACAGTTATATGTTGCATTGTCCAACGGCTATTAAACTTACAAAGAAGTTCAACTTTACATCCACACACTTAAATTAAGTGAATGAGCTTGTTATCACTTGAATCAATCATCAGTGAATTCTAAATGTCAATTTAATTTTTACGTGTGATATGTTTGATCTGTTTTTTACAGTAAGTGCTTGCTGCTATAGTTCATATTTGTAATAAGTTTGTTCTTAGTGATGTGTTTTTAATGTTATTTCAAGGTGTCTCTGTAAAAACCCCTGAGAAACCAAACTTACCTATTAAGACAATACAATTGAACTGAATTTAACAGCTGTAAAATAAAATATTCTCTAGTAACTGAGCAGGATTTAAACAGCATGAAGTAGTTCAGTTTATGATGAACACCATGTGGACAGAGGGCAGTGACATTCTTTCTTACAAGTCTAATCAACACAACACACCAACGTTGTTTATGTGCAGACTCCTCATCTAATGTGAATGGTATTATTCACCCATATTGATACAGAGCCAGTTCATTTTTATAACTTTAAGAAAAGGAAATACGATACACTTTTTCATGCATTTTTTATTGAATAAATAAATGGTGTGTTTAAAGATTTCAAAAGTGAAACAACGTTTCTCAAAAAAACAAAATGACACCCAGACACACATATACAGTATGTATTGCCAAAAGAACAGGAGACATAAAAAGGTTTGGGGCAGCCACCCGTATATTATGCCCTGGCTGCAAAAAGGGTTGGATTTTGTTTAGTTGTGTCTGTTTTAGTGTCCAAAAAAGAACTGATGACACGTGGCAAAAATGTCGGCTTTAAAGGTCTGGACAGGAAGTGACATCATCTTAGGTGCCGGGATGGGAAGTGACGCCATCATAAGCGCAGGTAGTGACGTCATCACGGGCGCCAGAACCCTGTGGAATTTCCCATGAATGGTCTGCAGAAGATTGAGAAAAAAGGAATGTGCACCACGCCACCTCCTGGTCAGACATGGAATTGTCACTATTCAAGCCCTTTAGCTACCTACCATGCGCACGTGTGTAACAATATATATATATACTATGACAGTAGGGGGCTCTGTCGCACCTCCAAACCCACAGACAATACGTCCAAACACCAGGTAAAATTCCCAATAATGAATTTATTATAACAAAATGTGCACAAAGCACCTCCACCTCCACTATACACAATATCCATCCATCCATCCATTGTCTCCCGCTTATCCGAGGTCGGGTTGCGGGGGCAGCAGCTTGAGCAGAGATGCCCAGACTTCCCTCTCCCCAGCCACTTCTTCTAGCTCTTCCGGGAGAATCCCAAGGCGTTCCCAGGCCAGTCAAGAGACATAGTACCTCCAGCGTGTCCTGGGTCTTCCCCGGGGCCTCCTCCCGGTTAGACGTGCCCGGAACACCTCACCAGGGAGGCATCCAGGAGGCATCCTGATCAGATGCCCGAGTCACCTCATCTGACTCCTCTCGATGCGGAGGAGCAGCGGCTCTACTCTGAGCCCCTCCCGGATGACTGAGCTTCTCACCCTATCTTTAAGGGAGAGCCCAGACACCCTGCGGAGGAAACTCATTTCAGCCGCTTGTATTCACGATCTCGTTCTTTCAGTCACTACCCATAGCTCATGACCATAGGTGAGGGTAGGAACATAGATTGACTGGTAAATTGAGAGCTTCGCCTTGCGGCTCAGCTCCTTTTTCACCATGACAGACTGATGCAGAGCCCGCATTACTGCGGATGCGCACCGAGCCACCTGTCGATCTCACGCTCTATTCTTCCCTCACTCGTGAACAAGACTCCGAGATACTTGAACTCCTCCACTTGGGGCAGGATCTCACTATACACAATAATAAATCAATAATAAACAATAAACACTAATCAATCCTCCACTCCACCCAGCACCTCTGTCACACTCCCACCCAACTCCGACTCAGTCTGCTGGGTTTCCCACAGTCCTTTTATAGTCCTTGACCCAGAAGTGCTTCTGTCCTTCAGTCCATGTGATGCCATAGCACTTCTGGGTCAGAAAAAAAACTCTTCTTTTTCTTCAGCCCGAAAGTACTTCATTTTTTCCGTCCCCGTGACGAGTTAGTACTTCTGGGCTATAATAGAAACACTTGAGCCTCCCTGCAGCGCCCCCTGGTGGCCCCCATGGTATCCAGCAGGGCTGTGCCGCAGAACTCCATTGTCCATAGTGCCCTGCGGGAATTTGGGGCACCTCCATGTTGCAGGGAGGACTCCCTCTAGCGGCCTGGGGGTGTTGACCGGGAAAAACTGCTGGCCATCAATAATCATAAAGATGCATAAATGGTAAATGCATTTAACTAGAACAAAAATACAATGGAAATGGAAAAGAATGGGGAGGTGTTAAAAACTATTAGGGAAAAGGAACAAAAATATAGTTACAGATTTTTACCTTAGAATTTATAAAAGAAATGGCAGCCAAAGTTTTGAACACAGTACAAAGTGAATCAATAAATTTGTGAAAAAAGGAATAATGCTACTTTAGCTTTATAAACAAGATAATACTCAGAGTCAAAGAGTTGCAGAGCCAAAGCCCATACAGCCCCTAACCCCCCCCCCCAACACACACACACACATCCCAGTATACATAATTGTGGCCGTCTCGGTCCAATCACAATTCCATTTCAGGACATCTTGTGAACTTTTCTTTTCCCCGGCATCAGAGGCCGTTTGAGTTGAGTTCACAGATGGCCCACGGGGGGCACCACTGCAATAAACTGGAAAAAGAAAACAGAGAAAAACAGCAGAAGTTAGTGCCCAGTGCAGATCTTGCAAACTGTATACAGTACCATTTCTAGTCTATTATAACCAATGCAAGAAATTAAAAAAAGTAAAATGCCAAATTAGGCTTGTTGAAGCTTTTTGAAATGCTTGACGTTTGTAGCCTGGCACTTCTCTATTGGCAAAGCATTCCAGATTTTTTTGCATGAATACAGAAAGCTGCCAGTTTTTATGGTTGATCTTGGAATAAAAAGCAAAGCAATGTTTGTGAAAAGAAATGTTGGGAGCAGACACTCCAAACTACAGCCAGGGTCTAAAATACTCAAAGCCTTCTATACTGTATATTTAATAGAACTTTGAAATTAATTCTATATGAGAGAGGCAGCCAGTACAATGAGACTGAGACAGTTTTCAGAAGTTGGGGGGAAAAAAAACAAACAGGCCAATAACTCGCGATCACTTGGCAAAGGCACAGCAGATCAGACCAGAGATTGAGATGGAGGATTCTAGGAAGAGGGTCATGAAGTTGGGACAGGAGGACCTCTGCCTACCAGCCGGCATGATGCTTTGCCCACCCCAGATACATGACCTCTGATACTCCATCGGGCCATATATCACTCCTGCCTCTGTTAAGTTACATGAACCTCTGCATTTTTGACTATCTAACCCCTGCACCTCCTTTAAATCAGAGGTCATGGTCTTCACAGCCATGGTCCAGAGGAGAACGGACATCTGGTCAAGTACGAGTCACGCCAGTCTCGTGTGCAAAGTCCCAAGGCTGTCTTCTGGGCATGTAGGTGGTTAAAGGGTGGAAGGGAAGGGGACAAAAGCTTGGTTTGAGGGCTGACTTTCAATAGATCTCAGCGAGGGAGCTGCTCTGCTACGTACGACACCCTGAATCAGAATTAGGTTGTCTATGAAAGATTGAGCACCGGATTCCCCATGAACATGTGGTGTAGTAGAGGAAGAGAGAGCGGCAGCTCATAAGAGGCCACTCCTCTGCCCCATCTCAAATGGCCCCCCGTCCCTGTATGCCCCCTGTGGAGGTATGGGGTTGCAGGGCAGCCTCTGGCTATCCCTAGCCCACCACATGAATCATCACGTTTAGGAGGAATTCTGACTTAGAGGCATTCAGTCATAATCCCACAGATGGTAGCTTTGCACCATCGGCTCCTCAGCCAATCACATACACCAAATGTCTGAACCTGCGGTTCCTCTCTTACTGAGCAGGATTTGTATTGTGACAGCAACATCATCAGTAGGGTTAAAACCTTCCTCTTGTGTTAGGGTCTGCACCGACCCCTTTTAAATTTTAAATGCATACAAGAATCACATAAATTTGTTTATTGCATCAAGGCTTTTTGACTTTGTCAGGAACCTCTATTTCAACAAAATAAAGCAAAAAAAAATATTTTTACTAAATTATAAAATGCTTGGGTTGAAATTATGACCTTTGTGTTGTTAGGGTCAGTTTCGACCCAGTTATGATAATACGATGATAAAGCAATAATTAGAGCCAAAACTGAAATCCTAAGTGCACTGTCAGCTGACACACTGACCACCAGCTACTCTCCTAATCATGTGAGCTTTCTCATTTTGCGTGGCTTTCCAGTATACCTGCACAAAAACAAAACAAACAAAGACGGGCAGTCCAGACATGTGAGGTGAATTCACTCATTTGAGTGGCCATTTGACTTGCAGAGTGCACATTTACAATTTGCAGCATGCAAGAATGAGAAGAAGATTTACAGTGACCCAAGTTCTGGATCATATTTTTGGTGAAAATGAAGGAGAGGACACAGAGCAGCATAGTGATTCAGATGAGCAGGCTTCTGAAGAGGAAGACAATGTGGAGTATCATCCAGAAGACACAGACACATCTGATGAGTCGGATGAGGAGGTCACTGGTGCTGAAGCTGCTCCTGCTGAAAGATTCAAGTCCAAAAATGGTAAGATCTTTTGGAGCTCAGTACCTCATGATGTACATGGCAGGGCAGCTGCTGCAAATGTCATCAAAATGACCCCTGGAATCACAAGGTTTGCTCTGACCAGAGTCAGTGACATCAAAACATGTTTTGAGCTATTTATGCCATTGTCACTAAAAAGAATCATCATTACTATGACGAACATTGAAGGAAAAAAAGTCCATGGCGACATGTGGAAAGACATTGATGAGGAATACCTGAATACTTTCATTGGTGTTCTTCTTCTTGCTGGAGTGTACAGATCCTGCAATGAGGCCACTGATAGTCTATGGGACGCATCAACAGGCAGAAATATTTTCCGGGCAACAATGTCACTTCAGACATTTCAAATTATATCAAGAGTCCTCAGATTTGACAACAGAGAGACCAGAGTGAGATCTGACAAGCTTGCTCCCATCAGGGATGTCTGGGAGAGATGGGTGCAGCTCCTTCCACTGATGTTCAACTCAGGGCCCGAGGTGACAGTGGATGAACGTCTTGTCCCTTTTTGAGGAAAATGCCCCTTCCGGCAATACGTACCCAGTAAGCCAGGGAAATACGGCATAAAAATCTGGGCAGCCTGTGACGCAAGAACCAGCTATGCCTAGAATCTACAGATTTACACGGGCAAAGCTGCGAGTGGCATCCCTGAGAAAAACCAAGGAAAACGTGTGGTCCTCGATATGACCACTGGACTGCAGGGTCACAATATCACTTGTGACAATTTTTTTACCAGCTATGACCTTGGACAAGAACTTCTCAAGAGGAAACTTACCATGGTGGGAACAGTGAAGAAAAATAAACCTGAGTTGCCTGCTGAAATCTTGCAGGTGAAGGGCAGGGCTCCACTTTCCTCAAAGTTTGCTTTTACAGACACCACCACTGTTGTTTCATATTGTCCAAAAAGAAACCGGAATGTGATACTCATGTCTACTCTTCACAAAGACGCAGCTGTATCATCAGGAAGTGACAAAAAGCCGACAATTATCCACGACTATAACAAAAAACAAAGGAGGAGTGGACAACCTGGACAAGCTGACAGCCACATACACATGCCAGCGAATGACCAGAAGATGGCCAATGGTTGTGTTTTACAACATCCTTGATGTGTCTGCATACAATGCATTTGTGTTGTGGAGCCACATCCACCAAGGGTGAAACTCAACCAAAAAAAACAAGCGGAGACTGTTTCTTGAGGAGTTGGGAAATTCCCTTGTCAAGCCACACATTAGGCGAAGGGAACGTGTGCCCCGAGACCCAGACGCTGCAGAGCTCACCCAGCACTCCATCCTCACCATCAGCAACACAGAGAGAATCTGCATCAGCATCCTCCTCAGCCAGCCCTGCCTCAACACCAACCGAAACAGAACCAACCCCAGTCAGGCCGCCTGATTCGAAAAGAAAGAGGTGTCAGGTCTGCCCAAGAAGTAAGGACAGAAAGACAAATGTATTGTGTTTCAACTGCAAGAAATATCTCTGCAAAGAACACTCAAAAACAGGCCTCTAAACACACACATACACAAGCATGTTCTTGCACACAGAGGTTTTTACTCTGATTTAGCTTTGTATTAGTTTTGGAACTTGTAATTGATTTCTATTTGATTTTCTTGATTGGTTTTTGTTTATTTGACCATGCAAATATATATTTTGTGTCATGACCTGTTCTGCTTTTCATTTTTTTCAGTTTATATTAAAGTTCTATTGCTGAAAAAAATATTTTTTTGCCTTTTCTTGATGTAAATATCTATGGGTCGAAATTGACCCATAACACCATAGATGTCACTTTAGTTATTAATATTAAAATGAAAAAATAAATAAAACAAATTTATTTAAGAGATGTGTTCTATACCCCTCAGTATTAGTCAGGTAACACAAGAACCTTTTATTTATTAATATGATTCTCTTGAGGTTCATTTTACCATTTTTTTAAATTGAAATCAAGGGGTATACTGACACAAAAAGGCCCAGAGGCCCACACCAAAAGTATTAAAACCAACATTTTCATGGATAAGGAAGCCTAACAAGGTAACCAAGAGATGAGAAACAAATTGGATGATAGCTTATTGTTTTTAGTGTATTTTATAGCTGATTTAATACACGGGTCAAAACCGACCCGTTAACATAAGAGATGATAACAGAAAGCTAACACAAGAGGAAGGTTAAACTAACCTGTCACACGATGGTCTAAACCCAGCTCACGTTCCCTAGTAGTGGGTGAACAATCCAACACTTGGTGAACTCGGCTTCACAATGATCGGAAGAGCCCACATTGAACAATCAAAAAGCGACATCGCTATGAACACTTGGCTAGAACAAGCCTTTTAACCCAGGGGTAACTTTTCTGACACCTCCTGCTTGAAACCGAAAAATCCAGAAGGATTGTGAGGTCCCACTTTCACGGTGTGTACTCAAACTGAAAATCAAGATCAAGCAAGCTTTTGCCCTTCTGCTCCACGGGAGGTTCCTGGCTTTCCTGAGCTCACCTTAGGGCACCTGCATTATGGTGTGACAGGTGTACCGCCCCAGTCAAACTCTCATGTCTCTTCACAGTGCCAGACTAAAGTCAAGCTCAACAGGGTCTTCTTTCCCTGCTGATTCTGCCAAGCCTGTTCCCTTGGCTGTGGTTTGATTAGATAGTAGGTAGGGAAAGTGAGAATCTTGTTCATCCATTCATGCACATCACTAATTAGATAGCAAGGCATTTGGATACCTTAGGAGAGTTATAGTTACCCGCGCTTCATTGACTTTCTTCACTTTGACATTCAAAGCACTTGGCCGAAATCGCATTGCGTCAACACCACTCTCCAGTCCTTTCAATGCTTTGTTTTAATTGAACAGTTGGATTCCTATCCCGGGGAGAGGGTAGGGCGTTGGAGGCAGGCCAACGCGCAACACAGTTCAGACAATCTGGACAATCTGGGGGCACGCAGAGGTTGTGGGGATGACCAGTCTGATGCCCTTCTCACTGACAGGCCCCCTTCTCTGCCCGTGGAAGTGAGGGGGAACATCACTGCACCACAGGTCTGCTCTTGGGGGACAGAAGGGCCTGAGTCCCTGCGAACTCCTCAGCCATGCCGACCGCAGGAGAGTGGTGCGGCGATTGATCAGATAAGTGACCCTCAGGCAGGCGGTGCGTTCAAAGTGTTAATGATCAATGTGTCCTGCAATTCATATTAGTGCTTCCTTCATTGACACGCGAGCCGAGTGATCCACTGCCAAGAGTAGTCTCTCTCTCCATGTCTGTCGAAGGCCCAACAAGGAGTGACAAGAGTCACCGCGGCAGGGTGGTACAGGAGTTGGCCTTCCCTCACACCTCACACCGTTGCCAAAAGCATACAGGAAGGATCTCGGTTTAACCTCTCTGGCTGACAAGGGTGGGGGAAGGCAACTCAGTGACCGTTCCGACACATATCGGACGAGAGGTCAGGGCAGGAGCCTGGGAGGGTAGCGCCTGCCACCTGAACCTCTCTAAGGCCATGCGTCTGGCCATGCCCCGGGGAGGACACCCCCCCCACCACACACACACACCTCTCCTTGTGGGACGGGGGTCGCAGGAGTTGGGCAAGGAAACTCAACAAGGAAGGGGAGGGTGGTCTCAGTAGATGCCCCATTCCTCCCTCACCCTCAGCCCTCTAGAGAGAGGGGGGAGTAGGCCTAATGGTCGCGGCCCCAGAAATGGGAGGCATCGGTAATGATCCTTCCACAGGTTCACCTATGGAAACATTGTTACGACTTTTACTTCCTCTAGATATTCAAGTTCGAGGACCTCACTAAACCATCCAATTGGTAGTTGCGATGGCCGATGTGTACAAAGGGCAGAGACTTAATCAGTGCGAGCTTATGACCCACACTTACTGGGAATTCCTCATTCATGGAGAACAATTGAAAGCCCCTGTCCCCATCACGAATGGGGTTCAATGACTTACTCACACCTGTCTGTTCCAGGTAGACACACGTTGATCCACTCAGTGTAGCACACATGCAGCCCCAGACATCTAAGGTCATCACAGACCTGTTACTGCTCAAACTCATGTGGCTGAAAGCCACTCGTCCATTTAAGACAGGGGTGTCGAACTCCGGGCCTGGAGGGCCGCAGTGGCTGCAGGTTTTCATTCTAACCCTGTTCTTAATCAGTGACCAGTTTTCACTGCTAATGAACTTCTTTTCCTTTCACTTTAATAGCCCTATTTTTAAGGATTCAATCCTCTGAATTGATTAGTTTCTTCATTAAATGGCAGCCAAACAGAAATAAGATGTGAAAGGAGCTAACAGGATGACCAGCTAAATTGAGATTTCAAAATCCAACCAATTTCACTTTAAGCAGTCTCTAAATGAGAAGCTGATTCTTGTTGCAAATTAAACCAGTTATTTAATTCCACAGCTTATTGCTGCTCTCATTCTCCCATAGGAGACATTTCCAAAACTGTTGATTTTTCTGTTTTTTCAATGAACACCGTCAAAAGGTTTTGGTGATCTGAAAGACCTCCACCTACCTTTATTTTCAGATATTGTGTGATGGGCACAGATGAGCTGGTCATGTGGTGACTTGTTTTGTGTCTCATTATTGTTTGGCTGCTAATTAAGGAAAAGGAGACAACTTAGGGGACTGAGTCAAGTTAATTAAAACAAAGACTAAAGAAGTTAATTAGCAGCAAAAACTGGTAACTAATGGAGAAGATGGTTAGAATGAAAACCTGCAGCCACTGTGGCCCTCCAGCACCGGAGTTCGATACCCATGCTCTAAGAAGTTGGACATCGACAGCTCGGGGGTCACGTAACTGTTTAGCAGGATGGAGTCTCGTTTGTTATCGGAATTAACCAGTGCCACACACGTGCGAATGTGAGGCAGCTAGAGGGCCCGAATAAACGTTGCACCACACCAGACCAGGGGGTGGCGAGCTGCACTAACTCCCTCTTAATCCTTTGCAGGCCATCCACAGAAAATACCACTAGGTTCTGGCGCCATTGAAGACGTCACTTTTGGTTTCTGGACCATTTATTATGTCGCTTCCAGTCCCGAAGACGTCACTTCTGGGTCCGGCACTATTGAGGATGTCACTTCTGGTCCAGACGGCATCACTTCCGGTTCCAGTCCCGATGATGTCACATCCTGTACTGGCCTTTAAAGCCACCACATCCTCTCTTTCAAATCAGTTCTGTTTTTTGACATTGAACCAATCATAACTCAAACAAATTACCCAATTTTGCAGCCAAGGCATAACACGTGGGTGGCTGCCCCATACCTTTGATGTTTACCCTAGCTAAATGTGGGGCATCCCCAGACCAGCAGGGGGAAAGAATAAAAAAATGGACATTCGACCCAGAGCAACCGACCCAGAAGCAAGCCTTTGCTCTCCGGGAAAAGGTGCCCCTATGGCTACAGCCATTTGAGTGCACCACCAGCAGATAGCATGCTTTCTGTTGTTATAAACCCTCCCCGAACATTTCACCCAGCCAGTCTGGGGAACATTTCAAAACATGGATGAGCTCATTGAGCTCATCGAAACATCTAGGACAGCTTCACAATCTGGGAGAGCAGAACGGTCCTTTAGCGGACCCTATGGGGATTACATCCCACAAAATATGCCTCTTCCTTAAAAACTGGAGTCTGTTCCAAAGTCCCCGGTCCCATGGGAGCGCAACTTACTCGGGAATGAGGAGGAATGCAGGTGGAGAGGGACAGGGGGGCTGTGTGCACTTACAAACCCCCTGATGATGTCTCATTCGGGAGTAGTGATTGTTAATGGATTCAAAGTGGAAGCCCTCCTTGATTCCGGCAGCAATGTTTCCATTGTTGCCCGCTGACATGTACTACCGTGACAGTGGATCAAAGTAAAGACCAGTATTACTTGTATATACGGAGAAATCTGAAAATATAAAACCGCCCTATGTTTCAGTCATGAAGGAGCATGAACCAGTGCTACTCATCAGCCCATGCTGCAGGTCCTCAATTTGTAATGGAAAACGATCTATTATATCGGGTCGTGAAGCATGAGTGGGAGGTGAGGAAGCTGCTGTTAATTAACTGTTGTTAATCCCACGGACCTACCAGCGGCAGGTCGGTGAACTGGCACACGCCCACCTCCTAGGAGGCCACTTGGGCACCGAAAAAACACCAGAGCGTATTAAGCTCCGATTCTATTGGCCGGGAATTAATGAGGAGGTTCGCCGTTTTTGCATTTCTTGTCCAGAACATAAATTGCGGCAAATTCCTAGGAAGGAGGAGCTCCTCTCGTTCCCCTTCCCTTGATTGATGTCCCCTTTGAAAGGATTGGGGTCGATATAGTAGGACCCCTAGAGCCCTCAGCCCGAGGACATAAATATATATTAGTTCCCGTGGATCCATCTCGTGGATGGATGGATGGATTATGCGACCCAATATCCAGAGGCTATTCCTTTGTCTCAGCTACATTTAAAGCTGTTGCACGGGAAGTTGTAGGGGTCTTTGCACAAGGCGGTATCCCTAAGGAAGTCCTTACGGATCAAGGGACGCCTTTTACCTCGGAGACGTTCAGGGAGACGGCCGAATTACTTAAAATAAAGCACTTAAAGACCTCAGTGTATCATCCTCAAACCGATGGTCTTGTCGAGAGGTTTAATCAGACTCTCAAGCAAATGCTTCACAAGGTGGTCAACAGGGACGGGAGGAATTGGGATCAGCTCCTCCCCCTCATTATCTTTGCCTATCAGGAAGTTCCACAAGCCTCCACGGGGTACTTACCTTTTGAATTATCGTATGGACGTCAACCCCGTGGTATATTGGAAATTCTAAAAGAAGGATGGGAAGGAGAGGCTCTTCTCTCTACTAATAAATTCAAATATATCGCACAATAAATTTGGGAAAATTCAACCTCTATTAAAAAGTCACATGGAAGAGGCGCAAGCAGCACAGGCCCACTATTATGACCGTGGAATGACTCTCAGAGAATTCCATTTGGGAGACAGTGTCATGGTTTTAGTTCTAAATTGCTAGCCCATTGGCAAGGCCCCTGTGAAGTTAAGGAGAGGAAAGGCCTTGTCAATTATTTGGTGAAACATCCCAATCATCGACCGAGCGAGCGGGTACATCATGTAAACTTGCTGAAACTGTGGAAGGAAAGGGATCCTGAACCCTCCTCTGCTTAGCTCCTCTCATTCTTTCCTCAGAAAAATATCCTTGACATTAGTACGGAATTAAATACTAGACAAAGACGGGAGCTCGAAGCAGATATCCTGTTCGTCCCGGAGGTATTGAGTGAAAAAAACAGGAAGGACTTCTCTGATTGCACTCAGTATTGTGACAGAGCCTGGGATTATCATTCGAGAGTGCCCCTATCGCCTTCCCGAGACAAAGAAGGCAGAGGTTGAGCTTGAAATCAAGTGCATGTTGGAACTAGGAGTTATGGAGTAAAGTCATAGTCCCTGGTCCAGCCCAATTGTCTTGGTCAGTAAGCCTGACGGGAGTTGGAGGTTTTGCAATGACTTCCGTCGACTTAATCAAGTCTCTCAATTTGATGCCAATGCCACGAGTGGACGACCTTTATGAGAGGCTTGGACAGGCGAGTTATTTGACCACGCTTGACATGACAAAGGGGTACTGGCAGGTTCCTTTAGCAGACTCTGCTAAGGTTAAGAGTGCGTTTAGCACCCCTAGTGGACACTGGCAATATTGTGTCCTCCCATTTGGGTTACATGGGGCCCCTGCGACTTTCCAGAGTCTGGTGCATAAAGTGCTCCACCCTCATAACTCATAGAGTGCTGCCTATTTGGATAACGTTGTCATTTATTCCAGCACATGAAAGGATCATATACAGCAGGTCCAAGCGATAGTTTGAAGGAAGCTAAAAATTTAGGCTACCTAGTGGGTCGGGGTACCGTAAAACCACAGTGTTCGAAGAAAGATGCCATTTTGAAATGGCCCTGTCCGCGGACCAAGCAGCAAATACAAGCATTTCTTTGTTTAGCCGGGCATTACAACTGGTTTCTGTTATTATTATTATTATGTATTATCTGCATCCCACTTCCTTGTAATAACTTAGCTGTTTCTACTCTTGTATGTAATCTAGCATTCATCATTATCTATTTGTTTACTTTATTATGGATTAACTCTTGTATTGATTCAATCTGAAATCAACATAACAAAAAGAAAAAAGAGATGGCTTTCGAGGGCACACTTTACACCAGTGGAGTGTCAGACGTGCTCTCCTAATTCTATTCCTAATTCAACACCTAGATTACATTGTTTTGCTTAATTATTAGCATGCCGTTCACTCTTTAAGATCAAAAAATGTGGACAAATGTATAAAAAAAACATACCAGCAAATGATTATAGGGTGTTACAGAAAAATGACATACATCCATTAATCCGTTAACCCTAATATGGAAACTACTGTGACTTTTACCTTAAAACCAGAAGATTATGAAGGTGGTATGGCAACTGAAAATGAAAATTAGTATTGCATTTTTCATCAATGCGATGTATTTACAAAAAGCTGTACGTATCCATTATAAAGTCAAAGTCAAAGCGAACTTTATTGTCATCTCAACCAAGTATACAGGCAGACGAAATTGCGAAGCACAGGGTCTGAAGTAAAGTTTTAAATTTAAAATTAAAACACAAACAAGACAAGACAAAGAAGTAGCAGTAATATTGACGTGTAGTAAGCAATATGAACATTGATGCACAACCTGTGCACAGCAGAGAATTACAAAACTAAGCTGATAGACAACACATAGCAGTCATTGTTACAATCAGTGCACACACCAGCAAGATTTACACAAATAAGAGTAAACAGTATTAATACAGTAAACAGCTGAAGATTCACAGCTACTAAAATTGAAACTGAATAAAGTTCAGAGAATCAAAGACTTCAGAAATCTGCTGTTCGTGTCCTTAGGAACTTAAATCTACAGTCTGAACACAGAAAGTTACACTTAACAAAATGAGGATGGCCACAGTGTGTGGTGACTGAACTCAAATTAGAACAGAAAATGTCTGAACAGATTCAGCCCGACAGAGTTAATATGAGGGAACGTTCACATTCTGAGTAGCCGTCACTCTAAGTGGCCCTTCAAGTGATTATTTAGCAGGCATTGGCGATCCCAGAGAATAAGCTTGGTGGCCTAAAGTTTAACTTCTTCACCACTAGAGGGCCACATCATCTCAGCAGTAGTCTGTAATGTGTCTGTAACTGTAGGGAAAGAAGATGACAGCGTTAGCAGCAACGGCCCCTCTTGCCTCGGTGGGTTACTATGACATGGCCCAACTCCCTTAACTTGAGGATAAAGGTAAAGTGAGGTGGAGTGAGTTAAGTGGCTGATTTGTGTTTTAAATAATTAGTCGTTCGATCAGGGTGAGAGCAGATGCCATGCACTATGCAGGAACGGACGGCCCCGCAGTTAGTGCACAAGTGCAGGATTGTCTGTGACCCTAATTGGTACCTGGAGCTGCTGATTGCCCGTCAGCTGTGCCACGTCCCCGCTTTAAAAGGATGCACGAGTTCAGGAGGAAGAAAAATTAACAAAAGAGAAGAAAAGTGGACGGAGGTTAAAGTACGGGGAGAAGAGAGGCAGGGAGCGTTAAGGAGCGGGTATAATGAAAGGAAGCAGAAAGACTAGTGCAGAGCTCCAGGAAGTCGCACCTCTTGAACATACAGTAGCAGGAGCGATCACTAGGGTCAGGAGTGTCCTCTTGCCATAAGGAGCCAATGGATCGGTGACAGTGAGAGGACAGAGTGTGCTTTTGCTGGGTGAAGCCTGGAAAGGCAGTGGTGGGAACAGGGACGTACGGTCAGGGTAGGCAGGTGAGGCACAGCCTCATCTGTCATCATGAACAGTAAAAAAAAACTAATAATGATAACGTAAAATAAATGTGTCCACTGGCCTGTGCTATACATTTGTTTTCTGTATGATTCCAATAATTGTGATCATTTTTTATAGTCAAAATCGCTGAATTTGTGCATTTCCTTGGACTGCGCTCTCCCTCATACACAGGGCTGATGCATGCATTTGGCTCCTGTCTGTTGCTGTCTCTCTGTATGTCGCCAATATAAGGTTGGCAGACACGTTAATTATACACCCTGACTTTCCACAGTCTGGCTAGTATGTTTAATAAATGTATGTGACATATTTAGTCTTGTTGTTCGAACATAAAACCGCAGTGAAAACGCACAAGTTGAGTGAGGCAGACAGTACCGTGTCGCCCTGAAGGGGGGCGCATGTGAGCCCAACAGGTGCTCGTTGCTGTTCTTCTATGCAGAGGCACCAATAAGTTAGCGATATCAGAAAGTCATGAGCACTGCAGCAGTCCGTTTATTTTTATTTTTTGTTCTGAAGATTAAGATTTTTTAAAATAAAGGAAAATAAGGAGGAATTTTACAAGAAAGTGATGGAGAAGGATAGACACATGGACTTCATTTACAAATAAAGGTAAGATCATAAATGGTTTTCAATTTTATAAAAAATGAGATCAGACTAAGTAAAAAACAATGCAATATTTAACAACTAAATTTTGACCTTAAGTAAATTATTCTTTTTTTTTCTTGTCGTCCTTCCGTTGAACAGTCTGTATTAAAATTGATTAAAGCATCAGAATGAAAAGCTTTAAAAACAACTAAATATTTCCGTTAAGGTCAAAATTGAAATCTCTTTTTTTTTCTTTGATACACTGCTCAA
Source organism: Erpetoichthys calabaricus (assembly GCF_900747795.2). Taxonomy (NCBI): domain Eukaryota; kingdom Metazoa; phylum Chordata; class Cladistia; order Polypteriformes; family Polypteridae; genus Erpetoichthys; species Erpetoichthys calabaricus. The sequence goes on along the minus strand of NC_041394.2, from coordinate 352,976,758 downwards.
TACGTTCATTTGTATTGAATGAGTATGAATTGTGGAATCACAATGGCAAATTTAGAACACACGGAGGGTGCCGAGCAAATGTGCTCTTTCCACTCTCTCTCACGGCTATAAATGTAATGTTCTTTCTTATCCAAATATATACCTTACTTGTGTCTGTGTGTAAAGAATGCTGATGAGATATGAAACATAACCAGTTGTCACTGTGCATGCTGCCAATTGAATTGTGAATAAGCTACTCTTTTGGGTTCATATATTTGTAGATCTGACACTGAAGGAGTCTGCAAAACAGCCCATTTGATAGGAAGGAGCTCCTGCTCAATCACCATGTTCCTCATCTCCCAGTCCAGCAATTTCAGGCCTCGGTACATGATGGGGTGTTCTGCTCCATCGACGACTTGGCTTAGCACAGCTTCGAGGCAGGTGTCCATGGCATTGGTCTGGAGGAGAAAGGGTAGAGAGAAGTCAGGAGACAACCACCGAACATCAGTGAGAGGCATGGCTTTTTCGAAGATGCGGGGAATGAATCTATGGTAGTAACCCACCAATCTCAGGAAAGCCTGTACCTGCCTCTTGTTTTGTGGCTGAGGTCAGTCATGATTGGCAACAACTTTAGACCACTGCAGCTTGATCCATCCTCTGCTCACCACATAGCCAAGATGCTTAGCCTCTGTCAACCCAAAACAACACTTCCGGATGTTGATCTGTAGGCCAGTTGTACAGATGGTGCAGAGGACGTTCTTGACATGCAGCAGGTGTTGCAATAGATTACAATGTCATTGTGGTAGGTACCACTGTAAGCATTGTGAAGCCAGAGCAGTCTGTCCACCAGATGCTGGAAGGTCGTGGGCACCTCATGCAGACCAAAAGGTATGATGCGGCAGTGCCAGTGGCCACTAGGGTTGCAAAATGTGGTCTTTACTTTCGCCACGTTCGTTAGAGAAAGCTGCCAGCAGCCTTTCGTCCAGTCAACAGTGGAGAGGTACTGAGAGTTCCCTACTAGCTCTAGGAGGTCATCCACCCAGAGCATGGGATAGGCATCAAATCAGAAGGTATAGTTGAGCCAATGGAAGTCATTGCAGATGTGCCAGTTCTCATTGGGTTTTGGGACCAGTACACTGGACAGGGGCTGTGGCTGGCCTCTATCACCCCTAGCTCGATGATATCCACATCACGCCAATCAAAAGGTATGTCAATTATGGACAAGGGAGCAAGAGATGCACAATCCTACTGGGGTATCTGGGTCAATTGGCCCTCCACACAGGACCTTCAAAAGAGGTGCACCAATAGAAACATGCCGTGATGCACTCTGGGGCTTTTTTCAGCACCCAAATGCACCCCCAGGAAGTAAGCGTGGGCCAGGTCACACACCTCTCGGCAGTAGGGCCAAGGGACAAGGAGTTGGCACTAGACTTCACTCTGGTTTTCTGCCACACAGTACAGCAGATTATGTTCAAGGAGAAAGTGAGAAGTGGATAGCATGGAGCTGTTGGTAGGCTGTCCATCGATGATGGTGACCACACTCCTTGCATGCTCCAGGGAATCGTCATTTCACTGCTCACATTTGAATGGTATGGGCAGGTTGAAAAACCAAAGCTGCAGAGAACCGAATGGGTCAGGAGTGACAGCCAGTGACATCGCAGAATCTTAGGCCGACGATAATGGTTCTGTTGTAGTATCTTTGTCTTCCCCCTGGTCAACATCCACGAAATCGTCCTAGGTGCAGGCCCCCTTACCTTTCCTCTTGCATGTCCGAGACTCTTTTCTGGGTACTTGGTCTTTGCCCACTGAGAGGCTCGTAAGTCCGGCCTACATATGCACATATATATATATATATAAATATAGACATACATATATACATACATACAGTGGGTACGGAAAGTATTCAGACCCCCTTCAATTTTTCACTCTTTGTTATATTGCAGCCATTTGCTAAAATCATTTAAATTAAATTTTTTTCCCTCATTAATGTACACACAGCACCCCATATTGACAGACAAAAAAAAGAATTTTTGAAATTGTTGCAGATTTATTAAAAAAGAAAAACTGAAATATCATATGGTCCTAAGTATTCAGACCCTTTGCTGTGACACTCATATATTTAACTCCGGTGCTTTCCATTTCTTCTGATCATCCTTGAGATCACCTTCATTTGAGTCCAGCTGTGTTTGATTATACTGATTGGACTTGATTAGGAAAGCCACACACCTGTCTATATAAGACCTTACAGCTCACAATGCATGTCAGAGCAAATGAGAATCATGAGGTCAAAGGAACTGCCTGAAGAGCTCAGAGACAGAATTGTGGCAAGGCACAGATCTGGCCAAGGTTACAAAAAAATTTCTGCTGCACTTAAGGTTCCAAAGAGCACAGTGGCCTCCATATTCCTTAAATGGAAGACGTTTGGGATGACCAGAACCCTTCCTAGAGCTGGCTGTCCGGCCAAGCTGAGCTACCGGGGGAGAAGAGTCTTGGTGAGAGAGGTAAAGAAGAACCCAAAGATCACTTTGGCTGAGCTCCAGAGATGCAGTCAGGAGATGGGAGAAAGTTGTAGAAAGTCAACCATCACTGCAGCCCTCCACCAGTCAGGGCTTTATGGCAGAGTGGCATGTCGGAAGCCTCTCCTCAGTGCAAGACACATGACAGCCCACATGGAGTTTGCTAAAAGACACCTGAAGGACTCTGAGATGGTGAGAAATAAGATTCTCTGGTCTGATGAGACCAAGATAGAACTTTTTGGCCTTAATTCTAAGCGGTATGTGTGGAGACAACCAGGCACTGCTCATCACTTGTCCAATACAGTCCCCACAGTGAAGCATGGCGGTGGCAGCATCATGCTGTGGGGGTGTTTTTCAACTGCAGGGACAGGATGACTGGTTGCAATCGAGGGAAAGATGAATGCGGCCAAGTACAGGGATATCCTGGATATAAACCTTCTCCAGAGTGCTAAGGACCTCAGACTGGGCCGAAGGTTTACCTTCCAACAAGACAATGACCCTAAGCACACAGCTAAAATAACGAAGGAGTGGCTTCACAACAACTCTGTGACTGTTCTTGAATGGCCCAGCCAGAGCCCTGACTAAAACCCAATTGAGCATCTCTGGAGAGACCTAAAAATGGCTGTCCAGCAACGTTTACCATCCAACCTGACAGAACTGGAGAGGATCTGCAAGGAGGAATGGCAGAGGATCCCCAAATCCAGGTGTGAAAAGCTTGTTGCATCTTTCCCAAGAAGACTCATGGCTGTATTAGCTCAAAAGGGTGCTTCTACTAAATACTGAGCAAAGGGTCTGAATACTTAGGACCATGTGATATTTCAGTTTTTCTTTTTTAATAAATCTGCAACAATTTCAAAAATTCTTTTTTTGTCTGTCAATATGGGGTGCTGTGTGTACACTAATGAGGAAAAAAATTAATTAAAATGATTTTAGCAAATGGCTGCAATATGACAAAGAGTGAAAAATTGAAGGGGGTCTGAATACTTTCCGTACCCACTGTACATTCACATATATATATATATATATATATATATATATATATATATATATATATATATATATATATATACATATCTACTTATATATATATATATATATATACATTCACGGCATTCGTAGTCTGAATCACAATCTGATTGTATGGGTGGTTACCTACCAGGTAACGCTTGTGGTTGGCCAGCAAGTCAGCTAACATCCGCCACGGTGCCCTCATTTGTGAGAAGCAGATCATAGAATGGTTGAAAATAGTTTACTGTCAAATAATACAAAGACACGTGTTTCGCCCTAATTCTGGGCTCATCAGGCGTACACACTCACTGCATATATCCAAATTCCCGTGCTTCGTAGCGGTGAAGTAATGCTTTTAAATTTTAATTAAGAAGAAAAGAAAACCTTTTTAAATTGAGGGAAAATATACCAATAACAATTTGTTAAGGATCTGTTTTTTTGCGAAGCTGCCTTTACACAGCCTGTCCGCTGTTTTATAAACAAACGCCATATAAAGCCGTCCTTTCTCCTTGCTTAGTGGTTCTGTATTGTTTTATTGTTCATTTATTACGATTGTTATAGTTATTGTGTAGGTATTTGAGACTCACTTTTCTGTTCAGGTATCCATTTCCTTTATGTAATCCGTGGATTCTCCGCTCTTTTTTGTTCGTTTATTACGATTATAGTTATTTATTGATTCCCTTCTTTAGCTGACTGCCTGCTCATATAAGGCACTCTGCTGTTTTTTTGTGAAGCAGTCTTTACACAGCTTCTCCGCTGTTTTATAAACGAACGCCATATAAGGCCATCCTTTTTCCTTGCTTCGCCAAGGAAGCAGACTTTTTATTTAATCCACGGGTTCTCCGCTGTTTTATTGTTCGTTTATTATGATTGTTATAGTTCTCTTTGTATACCACGTTGTCAGTTCAGCACTCCGGTTGTAATATGACCAAGTTGTGCAAGCTTACTGTTGAGAATGCAACGTATAGTTGTACAGGAGAAAAGCAATCTTGCCAAACTGAATTTAAACTTACAGTTTACACTGTGCTTTGTTTCCGCCTTAGCTACACTTATGAAAACTGTATGCTTGTATGCGTCACTCGCTCGCTTCTTATTGTTTTGCTGCCTTCTTAATTGTGTAATGAATGTTTTCTTCAGCGCTCTTTGGTGCTCTTCCTTGTTTTCTACGTACTGCGTTCACAGTCAGTTCACGTGATTACGTGGGAGGCATGATGACGCGATACACAACTCCGCCTCCCACGGCCAGCGAGCTGCAGTCCATTACAGTATATGGACAAAAAAGAGGTTCCAGTTATGACCGTTACGCTTTGAATTTCGAAATGAAACCTGCCTAACTTTTGTAAGTAAGCTGTAAGGAATGAGCCTGCCAAATTTCAGCTTTCCACCTACACGGGAAGTTGGAGAATTAGTGATGAGTGAGTGAGTGAGTCAGTGAGGGCTTTGCCTTTTATTAGTATAGATACCCTCATTATATCCATTTTTGCCAATCACTAAAATTTCGGTTTTCTCCTTATTTAGATTGAGAAAATGACTACTCCTCCATTCAGAAACACAAGTCAGACATTGGGGTCTGTGAACCAAGAGAGTCGGGTTCATCAGGCGCTATTGATAAGTAGAATTGTGTGTCAAAGCTGCACGTTGATCTGTACAAGAGATCCCACAGATGTGGAGCCAGAATTTTTTTTTTACCTACCACTTGGGCTTTGGCTTCTTTAAAACTACATTTCTCATCCCAGTGGTCCATTTCTTTGCTGTGATAGATAGATAGATAGATAGATAGATAGATAGATAGATAGATAGATAGATAGATAGATAGATAGATAGATAGATAGATAGATAGATAGATAGATAGATAGGTTCAATACCCCATAATGACTAGTCTAAAAATAGGAGTACAGAATTTTTTCAGATGTATTGAAAATAACAAACTGAAATGCCAGACTTTGCCACTATCACCTTCTTTTTAACAAGTCTCATCTGGAGTACTGTGTACAGTTGTGCTCTCCAGCCCACACAAAAGACATAGAAGCTCTACAAAAAGTCCAGAGAAGAGCAACTAGGCTGATTCCAGGGCTGCAGGGGATGAGTTATGAGGAACGATTAGGGACTTTCAAAACTTGACTTGATGACACTTTGGAAGAATTAATTGGATAGGATTGGTGAGCTTTGTTGTGCTGAATGGCACATTCTCATCTAGATTGTCCTAATGTTTGTCACACATGTGCACTTGGGAGACAGTTTATGGGCTCAAAAACATTCATGTTCCTCCCAGAAAGGAGGTTGGCACTGCCCGCTGACTCTTTCTCCTCTTTTCCTCTTCCAGTAGGTCCTCAGAAGACAGCCAACATCACTTCCTCTTCCAGTCTTCCAGATCCTACCTTCATCTGACATCATTTCCAGTCCCAGAATTCCACCAACCAATTACGTCACTTCCTGTCTACCTGCTATATATTCTGCCTATGTTCTCTTTGTCCAGTTCTGTTTTGAGCTCACGTCTGTAAAGTCATATCTACAATGACCTTTTTTCAAGTAGATGTGGAGGATACCTAAACCTTTCGCTTTGTATTTGTGTCCTCTTTTACATATTCTACAACACATGAACAGATAACATCATTCGCTTCAATGAGTAAATAGATATAGATTGAAAAAGTGACTCATCCATCAATTTTCTAGATGTCTATGCCATGGCATTGGGTGTAGCTAGGGCACCCATGTGAGTGGAATCGGGTGCAAGAAAGTAACCAGTTCTGGACATGACATCAGGCTATTAAAGTGCAAACTCACTCACTGCTGAACAGAATCCATCAGGATCAACTTAGGACCATCCGATTAATCAAAAGTATGTAGGAGATGAGAGGGAAAGCAGGGTATCAATCATCAATCTTTAGATCCATCCATTCATCCATTTTCCAACCTTAAGGAATCCAAATATATTCATGGAGACTCCGAAAGTGTCCTGGAAGTGTTGGCAATAACAAGGAACAAAGTGCAAGAGGGGATGAATAAGAAGAAGAAACCTGAACAGACCCGAAAACATATAATGACATCACACAGTTGACTGAAGATGTTGTGCCGCCATGCCAATCAAGCAAATGACACCTTCAAAATAATCCTGCAGCACGATGTTCACCAATATTTACACACAACATATGAGCCCCATGAGTGGATATGAAATCGGATGTGGACTGGATCTGTGTTTTCTCATTCATTTCCCTGGCGACTCTCCTCAGGGTAAGTTTATAAAATTGTTGAAGGGATTGATGTTTGTCATATTTAATGATCCAAGTAGGCAGTTTTGATGAAGAAAACAGAAACAGAAACAGTAAAAGGAGAAACAAATGCAGAACTGACTGCTCGACCAACTGCCACCTTTCCTAAAGGACTATAACCAAATGGAGTTCATTTATGTAACGGCTTTGCTGGAGAAAGGCACCAGAATTATTCTCACTTCTAGATTACAACTCAAGAACAACAAAGAAATATCTGACTTCTCTGAAGAGTTTCCTGCAGCATTTAGACATTGGTGAGGATGTGCTAAGCAGAAAAGAGGAGCCGAGCTGAATTCTTCTTACCCTGAATGTGAGCTTTTATTAATCAACTGCATATGTCAGCATTTCTAAGATTAATGTAATGACAAATAGCCTCACTGCTTATGGTGACTTGTCTTGATGGGACTTTAGTCAATTTTACCAAAGGCCTACAAGTCTTGCTTTACAGAAAAAAACCCACAGCCTCAGCCGCATGTCCAGAAAACAAAACAGACTTTAACTAAAGAGGGAGCCGTAAAGGTCAGACATGGCTGTCCTTCATGTGTCTGACTGGCACATCTGCTACTTGTATTTTATTCTTATCAACATCTTCATCATGCACAGTGTAGTAGAATTTGAACAGATTTTCACATCTGGTGACAGAGCAGCTATTCTCATTGTGACACACAGATAAGAATTCTAATGAAACAGTCACCTGTGTCAGCGCCCGTGACAATGAGGACCATTAAACCCATAAAGTCGCCCTCTGCTCACCTTTTACTACAACTGATGATGAGGGCCATTGAATCAAATCTTCTAAGACGAAGCATAAAATGAAAAGGCAAAGATTTGAGCACATTTGTTTGGTAGAATGCCCATGGAGACTGGGTGGTCTTTTGGCATATTTTTTTCCTCCACTAACTCATTGACTGCGGTTTTAATTTTTCTGTCCTTGTGGCCATCCAACCATTGCATTTGACTTATTGCTATGAACATTGGAGGCCTAAAAGATAGTTTAACAATTGTATCCATAGTTAAGTTCACTACGTTATCTGTCTTATGTCTATATGCTTCATTTTTATTTATTCATTCATACTCATATTTGTATAATTTATTATTTCCCTTTTAACTTTCAAGACTTTCTTTATTATCTTGTAAAGCACTTTGAGTCTCACGTTTTGTATGAAAACTTGCTTTAGAAACAAATGTTGTTCTTAAATAACTGAAGTGTAACCTCTCTTGATTTGTGTTCCAAGCATCTGGGCACTATATAACCTAACATCTGATTAGCTTTTGTGAGGGACAGCCAGGGCCCTTACTCGACCGGGACACCTCTACACTGGAAGGACAAGGGGAGAGTGTGTGCTCAGGGACTATCTCCCCAAGATTGCTACATGGCAGCCCCCCTGGCTTGTGGCAGCAACACGGTGTCCCACTGGGAAAAATGGGAATTGGAGTTCTTTGACAGAGCCCTGTTGGGTGCCATGGCTGCTGCCAGGGGGTGCTGCAGAGACTTGGGAGCCCTATTTCGTGGGGCTTCAGCATTACCTAGAAGTGCTCCTGGGCCAAGCCTTCATGATACCGGAAGTACTTCCAGGGATTACATAAAAGGAGCTGCCTGCCACAACTCCGGGAGCCAGAGAGGGGAGGAAGAGGGAGGAAGCTTGATGGAGAAGGAGTAGATGTAGAAGGAGAGAAAGAGCCAGAGAGAAGAGGAAGAAGAGAAAAGTATTTCTGTGTGCTGAATTAGTGCTTTACACTGTGCTCATTGTGTAGGAAACGATTGGGAAGAGTTTCCCATGGCAAAATAAAAGCCTGTGTGTTGTGCTGAACTCGTGTCTGTGTCTGTCTGTGTTGGGTTAGGGAGCTTCTGCACCCCCTGCAGGTCACACCTTTCAGTTCACTTCTGTACACTGCTGAAGACCTTAACTTCTTTAAAAATCTTCATCCCATATTAGTTTTGCTAAATTGCATTCTTAAAGTTACCAGTCTCATGCTTTGTGTGTGCTTTCTTTTCAGAAATATAACAATCCCACTGCTTTGATGGTTCAGAAGGAATTTAGAACAGCCTTGGAAATTTGGGGCAGTCTTATCATTAAGCAGAGCAGCATTAACATGGCTCTTGTGAAACCTCATTTTGCAATAACTTCTCAGATTCTGATTATATTTAAAAATGTAATAATCTTTATCAGCTGCTGCTGACTCTTTTACATTCTAGTTTTAGTGACTGAGCACCAGAACATTGAATTTGACTTTGCTGATGGACTTCATTCAGTTTGTGGCTCAGTAGTTAGTATCAGATATCACAGAGTGAGGAGATGGCCAGTTCGGCTGACCTCTGCTTCTAAGAGGATCACTCCATGGTGTACATGAGCCCACTAGAGGTTCAGTGGTTTAGTGGTCACTACTGCCAGGTGTTTTTGTTTTTTGCTTCTCCACTGTGATCTGTTTTGTTCACTGGATCTTCTATTGGTGTGACTGTGGGGGTGTTTTAGCTAAATCTGAAGAGTGTCTGTATTGCTGTGTATGTACCCTGACACATGTGCTGTACATGTCACTGCTGAATGTTTTGGACTTTGCTATCACCGTATGCCATTTGTGAATCAATATAAATGTTATCGGCCCACTCTCACTGCAGACTACAGTATAACAATAAACTGTTCAGAGCTGCGCTGACCATCTGAAGTAGTCACAGATACTTCTGTGCACGCTGACTTGTGGTGTTACCACACTGGAGCCATCACAGGACTTTCCTTTATTTTCCTAAGTTCATTGGTTTTAAAGTGTGTATTATGCAAAACTTGAAATATATATGATGATAAAATATTAGTGAAAAGAAGAATTTTAATGAAAACTAGAGAGATGTTGTGTTTTGCAGAAATTAATTCATTGAGTGAGCGAACTTTGAAGTGAAGTAACACCTCTGTTCCTTCAGCTCTCTTTTTATAAAATGAATGCTCCTGTGATGAAATTGTAAAATCCCTCAGGGTGTTTACCTCGCGTTTGAGGAGAAGAGCATGTGTGCCCTTGGAACTTTGCCAAAACGTTAAAAAAATTGAAAGTTTGAAGAATTTGTAAAGAAATCATATTCTTCTTCTCAGTAAAGGCGATATGTAGAGCGGGTTTTTCTTCACGCCTGTGCTGCAGGCCAGCAGGCCTTGGCTTATGATTACTGTAAGAAGGAAACATGAAAATTCCTCAGGCTGCCCGCTACTGTTTACATGGAATGGAAATTCATTCTGTGGAAGTCAGACACCTTGGAAGAGTCAGTTAAAGTGAAGGGGCAAAGCCCACCCTGGGATGTCTGTGTCACTTGTCATGAAGGTTCCATGCTCAGTTAATTTGACGTTTAGAGAGGTACCGGTAATCATGATGTGAAATCAATATTTAATAACTAGTTTATGGCTGACATGGTCATTTCATTTAATTAATTTCTGATAAAAATATAGGTTTAAAATGTGTTTTTAGTTATAGGTGCTCAAGAAGGTTTGACATTTGTTTGTCATCCACAGGAATAACGGGAAACAAATTCATGGATGTTAACCAGTTTAGAATTCACTCAATTCTTTGATCTGTGGGCTTAGGTGATCAGAGTGCGGCTGTCCTGCCAGTGATGGTTTTCAGTGATTTAATCACAGGGTCCATCTCTTCAGAATTGGGCTTCTAAAGATCTTCAGTCAAGGACTTCACTTGACGGGATCTCGCAGATTGCAGTGAATCTCAGCAGGACAACATCCGTACACGTGAGATTTCAGCCACATGGCTCAGATTGACGTAGCCATGTTGATGGAACACCAGCAAGGCAAAGAGATATGTTTGAGTTCCATAAAAATATACCTGTAATCAAAATGAAACTCAATTCATATACTATAGGAGTCTTTTTGTGGTACACCACCAGGACTCTCTGACGTTTGAATATCAGAAAAAGACAGCAGTGGAGGATACAATTCTCTATCTACTCCACAAGGCGTATTCTCACCTGGACACAGCTGGCTGCCCTGTGAGGATGATGTTTTCTGATTTCTACAGTAACTTCAGTACCATCCAGCCGTCCCTGTTAAGGGGTCAATTCGGAGATATGCAGATGGGTGAGCCTGTGGTGTCCTGATAATGGACTATCTGTGGGGAAGACTGCAGTTTGTGAGACTCAAGGACTCACTGGAGCACAAAACTGAGGTGTACACCACTCAGATAACACCTCAGACTATACATATAGCAACAGATCAGGTCACTTGCAGATATTATCAGATGATTTTTCACTTATGAGGTATATTGATACAGGGGACGAGAAGTCAGAGGGAAAACTTTGAGAATTGTGTGCAACGTAACATGAGCACAACCAAGGAACTGCTGATTGACTTTCACCACACTAAAGAGCTTCTGTGTCCAGTCACTATTCAGAGGAACTAAAATAGAAATGGCAGAGCAGACTGTTTTTTTTTTGGGGTGCTGCACTCATTTAATGTGGGAAGTGACATCCTTCACATCTTCTACAATTCTGTGAAGGCCAGTGTGCTGTGCTGGGCTGGTAACATCACTTCAAGAGAGGACCTCCAAATCAACAAGCTAATTAAAAAGGCAAGCTCTGTTATGGATTGCACTCTGCACACCCCAGAGTTCATAGCAAAAGAGAGAAGTTAAACGATACTGAGTGCCCTTATGAACAATGATGCACATCCTCTCTGTGTCTCACTAACACTGACAACTTTCAGACAATAAATCAGCAGAAGTGGATCAAGAAATGCGACGAGGGTCCTTCGCACCAACGGTAATACGTCTGTATAGCGCCTCAATGGGACTGGGACTGCCAAGTTAGAAATTTTCTTTCATTTTAAGTGTTCTATCTATCTAAGTGGGAGGTAAAAAAATTACTACCTACACATCGGTGGGTTCACTGGTACTGTCTTGTCTTGTCACTTACCCTGTGCCCTGAGAACAGGCTTGAGCCCAACTGCACATAATAGGAGAAACCTGAAAATAGAAGACCACCACAGGTCTCCATCCAATCTGACATAGCCAGAGAGGATCTAAAGGGAAACATGGCAGGAGATCCCCAAATCCAGATGTATGACACTTGTCCTGTCAGACTTAAGGAGACTCGAGGCTGAATTTAGTCACAAAGGAGCTTCAACCAAGTACTGAGTAAAGGGTCTGAATACTTGCGTCATTGTGATATTTTATTTATTTTTTAAACAGATTTGCCAACATTTTTTAAATCCTGTTTTTCTTGTATAATTGCATGCTTTTGATTGTTTTGATGATATTAAAATGAATAATAATAATAATAATAATAATAATAATAATGTGACCGAAGTGAATGCCCAACCTTGGTGTACTGCTGAGGTGATGTCACCCTCTAGTGGTAAAGAAGTTGAACTGTAGGCCATCAGGCTGATTCTCTGTGATTGCCAATGACTGTTAAATAATCACTTGAAAGAGCCACTTAGGGTGGTGGATACCCTGAATGTGAATGTCCCTTTATTAATTGTGTTGGCCTGAATCTGTTCAGACATTTTCTGTTCTAAATTGTGTTCAGTTACCACACACTGCGGCCATTCTCATTTTACAAAGTGTAATTTTTAGAACTCAGACTGCAGATTTAGATTTATAAACAACAGATTTCTGAATTCTTTGATTCTGTGACCTTTATGCAGTTTTGAAGTTTATTAGCTGTCAATTTCCAACTGCCTTCAGTATTAATATTATTTACTGTTAAACATAATTATTCTTATTTGTATAAATATTCATGGTGTGAGCCCTGATTATAACAATGACTGTCATATGTTGTCTCTCAGCTCACTTTCTTGACTTGTGTTTTGTTCTTCTCTGCTGCACACAAGTTTCTCTCTGACATAATAGAGTCCACCTCACCTAACCAACCTAAATTAAAATTACTAATAAATATGCAGGAGGATGACAATGATGATGAAGTCACCTGACTTGTTTATATTTCCAAAGAAAACCCTCCCTCTGAAGTAACCAATGAGCACACAGCAGTAACAAAACAGAGAAGCAGCTGGCCAATAAAAGCAGGAGGACTGAGACAGCAAATCATTCGTCTGTGTCTCCCTCCATTAGCGTGTGAGCACCGGTGGTCTTTCCTCAGGTAAGTGGTCTTGTCTTGGTTTTTGTGTGTTCAACGTCAGTACTCAGAGACTGAATCTAATGTTAGTGTTTTACTTTATCATAAAATAACAAATATTCATGAATGGCACAATCAATGATCGCATGACAAAGTTGTATACAGAAAAGTGTCAACTAAAATGACCAAACATTCTTTATTAGGTGGTCATTTATTTTGTTGTTTGCCACAGGACAGTGCAAACACAAAACAACAAAATTTGTTTCCACAATGCATCATCAGATATGAACTTCTGATGGGTTCAGTCTCCTGATGACTGGGGGACACTGATGCCTTTTGTAATATAAAATAGATAACAACTGCCTCCATTGTTATAAAGTTCTGTTTTACCTTTTTCCTTACTGAACACTTCAGTGAGAGGCTGACAGCCAACTGGCCTGTTAATAAAAGCCAATGAATGCTTCAGTCGTGTGATTTGTAATTCTGTGATTTAGAGAGAAACACAACTGAAAATATAAACCTAAACATCTAAAGGGAATGTGAGGAATGGACATCATTCGTTGTGATGGACACGTGAAGTGGTGAAGGGGAAGGCCAGAGTTGAATTATTTGACAGTTGAGACACAGAGGGGATGAGCTTATCAAAAGAAGACAGTTGTAATTATTTTAAGCTTAGGATGATCTTAGATTGTGTGAATCACAGACTTATTTTTAATATTTATAAATGGACCATTTCTTGATTAGACACTTGCCATTACCATGCTCTCTTCTTTCTTTGCATGGTTTATTTTCACCCTACATGTAATGACATTAAACATCGTGCTTTAAAACTGACTGATCTACGCGTTTATCAGGCTCTTATCACATGAAGTGCATGCTTATGCTGGGCATCATTCATTAATCAGCGTGTTAGAAAACCCAAGATGCTGATTTTTGAACTCAAAAACAATAAAAGCAAAGAAGATTTAAAGATTCAGTAAAAAAAAACAACTGGGCTGTGTTTATCAGTACATGAATTCATTTAGTCAGTCAGCGGTCACACACCTAAATAGGTCTATGATGAAATGATGATAATGTTTCATTTTGATTTTTAAATAAGGTGTGATTATTGTACAATAAAGTGCTCTCTCTGCTCCTGCTTATTTACTTGAATTCCACCGCTCATGAAAATAGAACCAGACTAATCAAACAGAAGTTACACTTTTAGATGGTAAGCTCTTTTCTTTAAATGTTATCAAATAAAGTAATAATAAAACAGCAGGTAAGGGTTTCACACAGCCTTTTCAAAAGAGCTCAATGGGTTCACCACTGCTGACAGTGTGATGGGTGACTTCATGAAAAGAGATGTTCAGTAAGACCACTGAGTGGACATATGCTCAGCAGTACAGAAGGAAGGGGGATCATCTGTGGAAATGCACTTGACATCCAGAAATGAAGTGGACTGGTCATCCAGAATGGAGTGAGAGAGAAGGGAATTCTGAGAGGAATAACCCAGCATTTGAGAGACAGGAGGTCAGGGAGATGAGTTCTTTAGAGCAATTTAAAATAACCGAGTGGACAAAACACCCTGCTGGAGGATAAAGACTGACACTCGCTGAGGTGGGTTCAGAGCAACAACAGGTGTGTTTTTGTGTTTATTTCTTGCTTTTGTATTCTTCTCCTGTCATTAATTACATGCAGTAAAAAACAACCATTCCTTTGTTTTGGCTTCCTTGGCCTCATTCTGTGTATGAGGGTCGCTGAGCGAGCCCCCCACCTCTTAGATCAACAGAAGTTAAGTGCAGTAAAATGGACATTTGCACTAAACTCGTGCGATTTGGTTAGCAATTATAAAACCGTTTCCAGCTTCCATGAATCAAGGAATCTCTTTAATGCTTATTTTCTGTTATAAGAGTTTGTTTCATCCTTACTTTAGTTCTACCAGTAAGAGGTTGCAGAAATGCAGCTGATCTCTGAAGAAGGAGCAGCTTTCATCTCCACTGAGGTGATGTCCACGTCACTTTCATGAAGGTGTTCTCAGCAAAACAAATATACGAGAATCACACAAATCATCAATGACTCAGTTAAAAACAAATATTCTCTTTGTTATGTGATGGTACACACAATAGCAAATGGGTTATTTTCCAACTGAATAAAAAAAGCTTGGAGATGCATCATCTTGGCTGCTGAGCCTTCATCCGGTGTGTCTGAGCAGCTTCAACAGCCACAATGCGCCATCTTTACGTTTCCTTTAAACTGTTTTTAGCAAGAGAATAATGTTTACCTACACGGCCTTGTCTTTGCTCTTCCCATTTGAAATAAAATTTCCATTTTGACCTCTTGACAGCATGAGATACTGTTCATCCGTTGTGCTTTGAAGTTGAGTTGCAGCTTCGAAAGTCCAACAGTTGTGAGTCCTAAAAAATATTTTGAAAACTCACAAATGCGAGAATAATTACTGAGAGTGGTGGCATTCATCTGGACACACATTTATGTTTAATTTCATCTTTATAATACTCTTTATCTAAACAGTATAATGACATGACCGTCCAGTAAATGGCAGGCCGAGGCTGAGTTTGTAGATTTTCAGGTCTGCGTTGCCACAAGGACTGAGGCAGGTGAATGTCTCACCTGAGAGCTCACCTGTGTGTGCAAATGAAAGTCAGCGCTACATCAGCTCTACTACGAGGGAGTGAATCTAAATATGATAATGTGTAGAAATTCTTATACATTGAGCATGAATGACAACGTCAATAGGAATAAAACACAAGTAGCAGATGCGTCAGCCAAACACTTGAACAACAGTGATGTTCGACGTTTAGGGCTCCTCTACAATCAAAGTCCATTGTGATTTCCCGACATGTGGCTAAGGCTGTCCATGGGGTCAGTTCTGACTTTCTTTACCTACTTGTGTTTAAACTGCACACTTTGGTTATTAGCTAAAATAAATAAATAAATAAAAAATACATATACATATGAAATCAATTCAGAAAAAGGCTGACACTCAACAGATGAGAACACACAAGTCCAGTAGGCCTCCCACTCTATGTTCAGTAAAGTGCTTCATATCTTTTGTGTAGCTCATGCTGTCACATTACTGTGAAGGTGTCATTCACTTGATAGTCCTGGCGGCACAATGCCTGGCACTGCCACCTGATATCTTCAGTCACCTGGGTAGCGACATTATGTGTGTTGCATTTCCTCCTCCTCCTCTTCTTCTTCTCCTCCTGCACTCTGTTCACAGTTGGCTCCTGCCTTACTGTCAGTGCTGCTAGAACAGGTTCAGCCATCTCCCCCACTAGAATCAGATTAAGAAAGGTTAGGCAATGGAGGAATGGACGGACCTAAACACTGATGAGTGTATCAAAGTTCTCGTTGTGGTCGGCTTGCCTTCCTCTATATATCCTGGTTTCTCTATCATACACTATACATGCCCATTTTAGATTCATGAAATATTCACAAATTGAATCTGAGCGACTCTGTTAAATGGTGGGTAAGCTTGCTCTGTGACGGCTTGGCATCATGTCCAAAACTTACACCTGATGCCACTCACATGGGTGCCGCAGCTACGCACAACGCTATGGCATTCAAATCTAGATGATAGATAGATCAGTCACTTTTTCAGACCATTTCTACTTACTCCTTGAATTAAATGAAGTCATCTGTTCAGCTGTTTAAATACATTTGAAAACAGGTCATACAGACTAACACAGCTCATTAGTCCTATCCACTTAATTCAACTAAAGTAACATTAAGTTGAGTTTTGAAAGTCCCTAAACTACTGTCTACCATACTACTTGGTCACTTATTTCATGTGTTTGTCGTTCTCTTCTTGATGTTTGTGTGAAATTTCCCCTTATCAAGTTTCCAGCTATGTCCTCGTGTTCTTGATGAACTCATTTTAATGTCACAGTCTCAATCCACTGCACTAATTCCACTAATTATGAACACTTCAATCACGATACACTTAATCTCCTTTTATTTAAACTGTAAAGGCTCAGCTCTTTTCATCTGTCCTTATAATTCATCCCCTGTAGTCCTGCAATCAGACCTGTTGCTCTTTTTGTAGCCTGAATGCCAAAACTACACACAGCTCTCCAGGTAAAAGTTGTTGTTAAAATGAAGATGACGGCAGCAAAGTGGAGTTTCACTCAAGTGCGGCAACAGAAAAATCAGAAAAGAAAGAAACGTCAGAAGACTTGTCAGCATTAGAACCCTCACCTACTGACATCCAAAAACAAATCAGCGGCACTTCTGGACAAATGTCCACACAGAAGAGTTTTGCGTTTCCTCCAAAGATGTTGTTTTTACGTTGAAGCTTCTCCTCGATCTCCTGGACAGAAGGGAGAACAAATGGAGAGGGTTTGTGCACTATATTAGCAGGGGCCTTCATTTCAAGAATGTGTCCTTTTGTTCTGGGACATTCAGGGTATGTACACTGCCATGTGCTCTTTAGTATACAAAGAAAATAAAAAACCTTGTGGCAGGGGTCTGCAGGGCCCTCTGGTAGTTGTCGTTGAAAATGTGTGACTTTCAGTTTTTTCATTCAAGTTCAATACATAGTGCTGATTTTCTTTTTTGTTTTTGTTTTTTTCTTTGTGTTTCCTCTTAGGAGTTCACCAAATCTCTTCTTTCCAAGTGCAGACAAACATCAGCAGTCCCACCATGAGCACCATAACTCTGTTCAAAGGCGAGCAGTTAAATGGAGACAAGCGCAAATACCACAATGATGCTTCTGACCTTACAGTTGATGGCTTTGACAGGCAAATGGCCTCCTTGAATGTGCAGGGGAATCCCTGGGTTACTTATAATCAGGCTCAATTTAGAGGAGCTCAGAATCTGTACATAGAAGGAAATTATCCGAGTATCCCAGATGGCAAGAGATTTACATCTATGAAGCTCATCAAAGACGTGGACGCCCCACGTATTATCTTGTTTGAGAGAATCAACTTTGATGGTCCATCTACTGATCTCGATGAGCACACCACATTGCCTTCGGGGTACAAAGTGGCCTCTTATCGAGTGCGCAGTGGAGCCTGGTGTCTCTATGAGTTTCAAAACATGGCTGGAAAAATGCATGTGGCCATCAATGGGGACGAAGTGGCCGACTGTCACAGTACTGGCGTCCAAAGCTACTCTGCGTCTCTGAAGCATGTGAAGCCATAGTGTGAGAAAGGCAACACATGAGAAAGGGTCTCACCAGCAAGGACCCCCTGAAGTAACGGCAAGGTGGCACCTCCAGGCTGACAGGCAGCATGGAAGATATGAGAGCTTTGCACAGTTTTTCTGTCTTTTTGAGGCCATAGCTTGTCTCTTTAAAATTTTGCTTTCATAAATCTTGTACACTTTCTTTCACTGAATGATAATCAGACCAAATTAAACTGTAATGGCTAAACTAACAATGATAAAGTTTTCTTCATGAGACCTTCATGTTTCTGTGATTGTTCTTTATTTCCAACACTAAATAAATAGTCGAGCACAGAGACAATTCTGTGCTGTGTTGTAAACCATGTCATTTGAGTGACAATATGGCACTGAAGAGCTTAGCGAGGGGACAACTGGAGAAAAACAAAAAAACTGGGGAACAATAAAGAAGTGTGGAGAAGAACCAACTGTTTGAGTCCTGAGACATTGACGGGCAGAAAGGTTTTGGTGGGCCGAGGGTCACAAAGAGGACAAGGGGCAATAGACAAGACAGAGTCTGTCATAGTTGAATTGTGGACACAAATTAGTGCCCTGTTTTGTTGTTACCTTTTTACTTTCACAGGAAATGTGGAGATAACGTCTGGGTCTTTTTAATATTTACAACCTTCAGAATATGTCCGAGTCCAAGCCTTGAGTGTGACTGTAATTGATGGAAAGAAAATCATGAGAAGTACCAGCACAGCTCACCTTCATGATGCTACACTCGTTAATATGAGCAAGGACCTTTAGAATGCGGTCAGCTCAGCAGCTTTTACATCTCAACCTCCTGACACATCAAAGAAACCTCAAAATGACGCCAGTGTGGCCGAACAAAACGGGCAAAGTAGCAGAGTGCTGTGTGAGTGTGAGATAATGAGAGGAGCGATTACTAAATGAACCTTCTCAGCGCTCAGATCTTCACAGGACAAACAAAGGATCAATTTATTTAGGAACATAAACTGGGCTTTCAGAACAAAATGCCAAACAGTCCGTTAAAACCATTCTTTGATATTGTAGAATATCTGTAACTTGTTTGTTCTTTTCATTTACATGATCTAAACAGATCAGATATCACTTTCTACAACTCTTTTCAAACAGCTCCTAGTCTTTCTCCTCTCATTTTAATGACACATTATCTCAGTTTGCGGTAACTTTTCTCAGTGGCCTTTCCCACATAACAATAACCGAGACAGAATCAGATAACCGATGACAAAGCCCAAATTATTTAAGCACCTCTCACTTCTTATCTTCTCGTCTCTTACAATCCTGACTGGATGACCCCCAGTCTCACTTTAAACACACAATCCATTTGTAAATGTTTTGCCTATTCTGACAACTTCTTTATATAATCCATAATCCAAAGACTGAACCTTATCTTGAGTCAGAAGAGTGATGTTGCCAGCTGACTTCATCCCCCCTCATTCCCTGGCAGGACACACCCTGGCTGTCCGCTGTCACCCCCTCTACCGCCGCACACTTCCTCTTTTAAATCAGGCAACATGAGGAGGACAGGACAGCACCCCAGTGGGCTCCTCTGAGCTATGCAGCTGTACGCTCGCTCCCACCTCTCCACCTGAAGAGCAAAGAACACAAAACCCCTTACACCGTCTGCTGAGCACCACCATAAGGACACTGAACACTCCTGTGTCCTCACACCACTGTCTTCTGTTCGGCAGTCCAAACCCATCTTCTACAGGACGCCCTCTGATTTATGGGACAAAACATCCTCACCATTACACCAGCAATATCCACAAAGCTCACCTTAATGGACAGTTGTTCGTTTTATTGTCTATATGTTATGTAAAAGATGTTCTGAGCTCATGAAAAGAGTCTGGACTGAGACTTGATACCACGCAATGGTGGTAATTTGCTTGGGTTTTGGGTTCTCAGCTCTTCACTTATAATTACCAATTTTATCAATTTGTCCTTTCACACTTGTTACCAAACAGTCCCCCAGAATTATGTTTACTTTATGTTGATCTGTTGTGGAAGTCACTTTGGATAAATGTATCTGCTAAGCAAATGAATGGAAATGGAAATATACTTCTGAATTGTCCAGCACCTCCTGACTCACCGATGTGAGAAACCCCCCCACATATGATGTACTGTTCGCCTTGTCTCAATGTCTTGTTATACAAGATATTGAACTTTTTGGTTTTCCCCCCTTTTTTTTGCCCTATAGACACAAACTGTAATTCTTAGATCATTTTTCAATCATAATTTGAGTAAGGAATTGCATACACCTTTATAATAAAGAGTAAGCCGATGTGTCTGACAAAAATGATCAGAAATTGTGCAGATGACATCATCTGACCCCAGGGGATCAACCCTAGTGGGATGCGAGGGGTCCAAGTTACTCCTTTCAACAAAACGTTGAAGAAAATAACGATTGGTAATATAGGCACGTGGAGTGTCATTCAATGCTATTTTGAGGTTGCTGATCAAGAAATGGTCATATGTTTTAGAATTGGTGCTTTATTGGTGGTCCTAGCATTCCACAAACAAGTTCTAGAATGATAATAATGACACATTTAAAGCATGAGCACATGGGGTATTGGTTTATACTATTTTAAAGTCAATGGCTATGGATATGATATTATTTTTGATATTTGATGCTTTACTAGGAGTCTAGTCATCTATGGACCTCTATCAGAGGGTGACAGTGACAACTGCTATTGCAATTGAGAACATTTAGATTTTAGATGTAATTGAATCACACATTTTAATATTTCAAATAACTGACACAACTTTTCTTGTTTATTGTAAATGAAATTTCTCCTGTCGATGACTGTTTCTATTGAGTACTGTACTGCACACTAATGTATACCGCAGTGGACTTTACAATGGAAGGACAGTTTTTGTGTGTTTGGGTCAATGCAGAAATTATGATGGAAAGTTTGTCAATCTGTATGAAATAAAACAACAGTACATTTATGAGGAATTGGACATCATCTGCATTGGCTGGCTTAACCTCTGACTGGTCTCCACTTGCACCATTGGTGTTAAGATGGCAAATGAGTAACGGCCCAGTGCTGGCCCAGGCTCACCACTATCAATTTGGCCCTCATACCGCCATGGAATGATGGCGATACACTCATTCATATCTGGCTTGTAGTTGAAAAGCTTTCCTCTGTTTTCAAAGAAGTCATTCACAGTGACCAGATGAAAATGCAAAACAGTTCTTATTTGTACACAGGTACGAACAAACGGCTCAGTGAGCAATCAATAAAACAATTCATCTGCCTTTATGCTTTTCTGTTACATTACCTCATCCATCACATCACACTCTTAATATGCATAATTTGCAAAGTTTCATCCAATCAACGAGTGCCACTAGTATTTTCTGGCTCCTTTTCACTCTCCCATTAATCTGAATATTGCCATGTAAATAGGGGTTGTCTGCTGACTCTTCTTTCGATTTTAGCACCACTTAACAGGACGGGTGTTTGCGCTTTCCCATTAGTTTATTCCCACTTTTTAGGGGGAGAGTGTTTGTAACTCAACTGCTTCATTTTAACCTGAGCAACTGACTTGAGTCTCCTCTAAGATGCCTAGGCTTAAAGCAACATGTAGTTAACCCATTAGTTATATTCAATTCTTATCCCTATGTTTAACAAGTCATTGTTTCAACTTCATTTACACATATTGTTGTATTAAACTGTAAAAAATGACCATGTATTAATTAAAAATATTTGTTAAAATTCTAGATATTTTCCCCCATTTGGGACTTCTTAAAGTCTCATTTAAAGTACAATGTCTAGTATCCTACTTTAACTCTATTTCTAATCTGTACAGAACATGTGTGTATACTAAATATGTCCCCCCTTTGGGGCTTAAGAAAGTATAAGATCCCTGGCTAGCTAAATTTTCAGAATAGCAGAAATCATTGAAAATCATTAATGCCTAAGATAATTATATAAATCAAAAACAGTGAACAAAAGCATGTATCAAAGTTATTTTTCTTCCTCTAAATAAGTTGGCATTACATGCTGTCCTTTATAAATCAAAGACTTGTGTTCCATATGCTCATAACTTCTAAGTTTGATAATAAATTATTGTCAAAGTCATTGTGTCCCCTGTTTGTTAACAAAATATTCAATGTCCTTCCTGTCCAATAAACATTAGCTATGATAGTTCATAACAAATGTACCTTAGTATTGTGTTTTCATTCATGATGAGATCATTTAATACTATTGTTGATGGTGACAAAGACAGCATGATTATTTACTTTTAAAAACTTCCAGAGTCTCTAGTTTATGTTGCCAATGATGAAGACATCAATGACCAGAGATAGAGCCCTCAACCACACAGCCATGCTCGCATCTTCATGCTCTCATCCATAAAGTTGCCCCAATTTACATCCAGCTGTGGTCTTAAATGATGTTATCACCTTTGTTGCATAAAGCAAACAGCTCCCTTCAGAAGACATCAGCACTACTCTCATTAATGCAAGCCACTGGCTCATGTCAAGATCATATTAAAATTGCAAGGGTTTGAACCCAAGCTTCTCATTGATGTTAAAGTCCTCTGCCACCAGCTGGGATCTTCGGCTTGTATCTGGTTTTCCAATCCACAAACTACACCCTCACCAACTCTTTGCATAAGACACTCCATCTCTGTTGTGCCGCATTGTTACTTTCATTTGCTATCTTCTATACTACTTAGCCCCAAGAAGCCATTGCATTCATTTTTTGTCCTGAATTGCTACCAACTATTTCTGTATAGATGGCCCTAGGTGCCCCGTTCCTAAAAACACTGTTACCACTATCCCACAGACTTTATTTCCCATCTGCCCCATTCCACAAACATTAAAAGTTTGTGTACTATACCTTGTATCTAATTTAGCATATTTAATCTTAACACCAAGTCTCTATATATAATCTTCATTTGGATCTTAATCTTTGTTTGTCCACGAATGAATTAGAAGAAGAAGCACTAGATGGCAGTAGAGAGACAGCTAAAACATAGGCATTGCATTAAGAATCTCCTCCAGGCTTATAGTACTGAAGACTGTAGTACTCCAGTCACACCTCAAAACACAGACATTCAAACTAAACAAATTGTTGTGCTTTAAATTAACTAATCTCTATATATAATCTTCATTTGGATCTTGATCTTTGTTTGTCCGCGAATTCATGTTCCCTTGACACTGCCTTGGTTGTTACTTTTCTTTACAAACACTGTCGATACCACTCTTTGTGTTTAGATCTGGCATCGACACTGTGCTTTGTGTTTAGATCTGGCGTCGACACCTGCTTCGTTGTCGAGACTGTGGTTTTTTCTGGTTCTATCGACCGTCGTTGGCAGCACTTCGTCCAAATCGAATGTCCACCCGCTTCTTGGAGTCGGCAGTCAGAGTATATAAGTCAGACACACTTTTGTGATTTTCCATCAGTCGGCGTTTGGAGTTCAAGAAAGAAGCATTGGTTCTTCCTTACTCTTTGGATTGCCACAAAACAACCTGCGAGATTGGAGAAAGGTTGAGAAGAGATCGTGAAAGGAAACGACAGCGTCGTGAAAACGAGACGGACTGTGAACGGAGAGAAGCAGAAATGCTCCTCCACCACCACATAATTACTATTCGGACAGTGATTCAGAGTAGGCCGTTCCTATCGAATCAATGTCCAACGGTTTTGTTTTGTAATTTTGTTTCCCTTATAAAAAATCATAATGCTGTGCGACGAAGGGCCCAGTTCACGACTGGCAGCCACATTTAAACAGGGAGCCCTTCACTGACAACTTTAACACGCGCAACGTAGTTGTGCGCACATGGCTAGTATCGCATAATATGTGTCCTAATGTTGTGTGTAATTCTAATGCAAAGTTCCTAATACATTCAAATTTGTTCCATCCTTCTGTATCAATTACTGTTACATAAATAAAATTAACATTCATCATGAAAAAACAGTAGTCATTTAAGCAAATGATGCATTTTGCTTGTTTCAAGAGTCTTTACGTTCAAACTATAACTTCAGCTTATATTAATAGATTTAGACATTGTGTGTTTAATGCCCCTATTCCCAAAACACTTGCCTTCTCCCAGTATGTGGACACCTGGGGAAATAGGACTATTGACCTACTGTATGCAAACGTTAAAGATGCATACAGCACCACCCCGCTGCCTGCACTTGGGAAAGCAGATCATAACCTGGTTCTGATTCAGCCTCACTACAAACCAAGAGTGAGGGTCCTACCTACAACCACACGCTTATTCAGGAAGTGGTCCCCGGAGGCAGAGAAGGCTCTTAGAGAATGCTTTGAAACTACAGACTGGGATATCCTGCAGGGGTCACATAGTGAGAACATTGAGGAGGTTGTTGACTGTACTACTGATTACATCAACTTCTGTATGGACATTGCAGTTCCAGTAAGAACAGTACGCTGCTATGCTAACAACAAGCCATGGATTACAAGTGACATCAAGGGCCTTTTGAACCAGAAGAAAAGGGCTTTCAAAGGCGGTGATCAGCATGAGCTCAGGAGTGTGCAGAAGGAACTCCGAGTCCAGCTCAGGGCAGCGAAGGAGCAGTACAGGAGAAAGCTGGAGCAGAAGTTGCAGAATAACAGCATGAAGGAAGTGTGGCATGGGATGAAGATCATCACTGGCTGCAGCTCGAAGTGGGGTGCCACCATCGAGAGAGACGTGAAGACAGCAAACCAAATGAACAACTTCTTTAACAGGTTTGATCACCCTAACCCACTCTCACGTCGGAGTACTGCACCCTCCACCCATCCTTTTGCTGATACCAGCATAGGAGAGAGTTTCCCCCCACCCACAATTACAGCAGCCCAGGTAAGCAGAGAGCTGAGGAGACTTTGTGCCAGCAAAGCACGTGGTCCAGGTGGAGTATCGCCACGACTGCTGAAGGCCTGTGCATTGGAGCTGGGGAGTCCTCTACAGCACATCCTCAACCTGAGCCTGGAACAGGGGAGAGTCCCGAAGCTTTGAAAAACATCTTACATCACCCCAGTCCCAAAGGTATCACGTCCTGATGAGCTGAATGACTTCCGGCCTGTCGCCCTGACGTCACATGTGATGAAGACCATGGAGCGGCTGCTGCTTCACCACCTGATGCCACAGGTCCGCCACAGCCTCGACCCTCTGCAGTTCACATACCAGGAGAAGGTGGGAGCGGAGGATGCCATCATATTTATGCTACACCGATCCCTCTCTCACTTGGACAGAGGCAGTGGTGCAGTAAGAATTATGTTTCTAGACTTCTCTAGCGCCTTTCACACCATCCAACCTCTGCTCCTCAGGGACAAGCTGACAGAGATGTGAGTACATTCATACCTGGTGGCATGGATTGTGGACTATCTTACAGACAGACCTCAGTATGTACGTCTTGGGAACTGCAGGTCTGACATTGTGGTCAGGAGTGGGCAGGAGGAGGAGTATAGGAACCCAATCAAGGACTTTGTTAAATGGTCCAGCAAAACCAAGGAGGTGGTGATGGATTTTAGGAGGACCAGGCTCCTCATGGAACCCTTGATCATCAGAGGTGACTGTGTGCAGAGAGTGCACCTGTACCTCCCAGTACCTGGGAGTGCAGCTGGATGATAAACTGGACTGGACTGCCAATACTGATGATGTGTGCAAGAGAGGACAGCGAGGACATCCTCACAGGTGGCGCAGTGGTAGTGCTGCTGCTTTGCAGTAAGGAGACTGTGGAAGATTGTGGGTTTGCTTCCTGGTTCCTCCCTGTGTGGATAGCGCTTTGAGTAATGAGAAAAGCGTTATATAAATGTAATGAATTATTATTATTATTAGGACAGAGCCGACTATACTTCCTTAGAAGGCTGGCGTCCTTCAACATCTGCAAGAAGATGCTGCAGATGTTCTATCAGACGGCTGTGGCGAGCACCCTCTTCTATGCGGTGGTGTGCTGGGGAGGCAGCATAAAGAAGATGGACGCCTCACGCCTGGACAAACTGGTGAGGAAGGCAGGCTCTATTGTAGGCACGGAGCTGGACAGTTTAACATCTGTGGCAGAGCGACGGGCGCTGAGCAGGCTCCTGTCAATCATGAAGAATCCACTGCATCCACTAAACAGGATCATCTCCAGACAGAAGAGCAGCTTCAGCGACAGACTGCTGTCACTGTCCTGCTCCACTGACAGACTGAGGAGATCGTTCCTCCCTCACACTATGTGACTCTTCAATTCAACTGGAAGGGGGTAAACGTTAACATTTACCGGTAACATTAAACAAAGTTATTGTCTGTTATACCTGCATTTTTTAACTTGCGCTACATTTTTATTACTATTTAATTAATATTGCTTTTATCAGTATGCTGCTGCTGGAGTATGTGAATTTCCCCTTGGGGATTAATAAAGTATCTATCTATCTATCTATCTATCTATCTATCTATCTATCTATCTATCTATCTATCTATCTATCTATCTATCTATCTATCTATCTATCTATCTATCTATCTATCTATCTATCTATCTATCTATCTATCTATCTATCCCTTAAATTTACAATTATTCTTCTCAGTTAACAAATCTCCCTCCCTGTTAAACTCTGGATTATTCATTCTTTTAATTAAATCAATATCCAAGAAAGCTTAAACTGCACTGACTTTACTGGTAATGCTACAAGTGCTAATATGGTCATTACTAATGCAATACTAAATATAATAGGCATATGTTCAATTCTGATTGACAGTAAAAACATTCATCTTTTAAGGTAACTAATTTTTTTCTCATCAGGTATCAATATTGACTTTGTAGCTGCTCCTGATAGTTTTCTCCTGGTACAGATGAGACCACGCTCCGACTGATGTTTGAAGAGTGTTTATTTGCTCTCAAACACTGTGAAAAACTAAAATAAAATAAAGCTAGTAAATTAAACAATAAATAAATTACAAAGGTGTAGGGATATCAAAATTAAAGCATACAGTGTGCGCCTTCTGATCAGAAATTCAGGAGTCTATTTTATTTCGAGTCTTTATTTTTATCTTATTAAAACTAAAACTTTCTTCAGCTCAGTGTCCATTAAGTGTGTCATTATGTGCATTTCCGCTCCATCAATGAACCTGATCATGTGACCACAGCGCCCGTTCGCTCAGAGCAACTTTGTATACTTATGTACAAATACAGTCATATGAAAAAGTCTGGGAACCCCTCTTAATTCTTTGGAGTTTTGTTTCTCATTGGCTGAGCTTTCAAAGTAGCAACTTCCTTTTAAGATATGACCTGTCTTATGTAAACAGTAGTATTTCAGCAGTGACATTAAGTTTATTGGATTAACAGAAAATATGCAATATGCATCATATCAAAATTAGACAGGTGCATAAATGTGGGCACCCCACAGAGATATGACATCAATACTTTGTTGATCCTCCTTTGTAAATCTAACAGCCTCTAGACGCTGTCCTCCTACAGCCTTTGATGAGTGTCTGGATTCTGGATGGAGGTATTGTTGACCATTCTTCATACAAAATCTCTGCAGTTCAGTTCAATTTGATGGCTGCCGAGCATGGACAGCCTGCTTCAAATCATCCCATAGATTTTCAATGATTTTCAAGTCAGCAGACTGTGACGGCCATTCCAGAACATTGTACTTCTCCCTCTGCATGAATGCCTTTGTAGATTTTGAACTGTGTTTTGGGTCATTGTCTTATTGGAATATCCAACCACTGAGTAACTTCAACTTTGTAACTGATGCTTGAACATTATCCTGAAGAATTTGTTGATATTGGGTTGAATTCATCTGACCCTTGACTTTAACAAGGGCCCCAGTCCCTGAACTAGCCACACAGCCCCACAGCATGATGGAACCTCCACCAAATTTGACAGTAGGTAGCAGGTGTTTTTCTTGGAATACGGTGTTCTTCTGCCATGCAAAGCGCTTTTTGTTATAACCAAATAACTCAATTTTTGTCTCCTCAGTCCAAAGCACTTTGTTCCAAAATGAATCTGGCTTGTCTAAATGAGCATTGGCATACAGCAAGCGACTTGGTTTGTGGCGTGAGTGCAGAAAGGTCTTCTTTCTCATCACCCTGCCATACAGATGTTCTTTGTGCAAATTGCGCTGAATTGTAGAACGATGTACAGATACACCATCTGCAGCAAGATGTTCTTGCAGGTCTTTGGAGGTGATCTGTGGGTTGTCTGTAACCATTCTCACAATCCTGCTCATATGCCGCTCCTGTATTTTTCTAGGCCTGTCAGATCTGCTGGGTTTAACAGCAACTGTGCCTGTGGCCTTCCATTTCCTGATTCCATTCCTTACAGTTGAAACTGACAGTTTAAACCTCTGAGATGGCTTTTTGTAGCCTTCCCCTAAACCAGGAGACTCAACAATCTTTGTTTTCAGATCTGTGGAGAGTTTCTTTGAGGATCCCATCCCATCTTCAGAGGAGAGTCAAAGGGAAGGAAGCACAACTTGCAATTGACCACGTTAAATACCTTTATATCTCATGACTGGACACACCTGTCTATGAAGTTCAAGGCTTAATGAGCTCATCAACCAATTTGGTGTTGTAAGTAATCAGCATTGAGCAGTGACAGACATTCAAATCAGCACAATGACAAGGGGACCCACATTTGTGCACAGCCAGTTTTTCACATTTGTTTTAATTTCATACAACTAAATACTGCGTCACTAAAAATCTTTGTTCAGAAAACACCCCAGTACTCAGATGTTCCTAGGAAATTAAAGACATACCGCTGATATCTTTTTTGTTGAAAGGAGAGGAAATTATTATGCAGGCTGAGAGGAGTTCCCAAACTTTTTCATTTGACTGTACTAAGATTATGGGGACAAGAAAACAACACGTTGTACAGAAAATGCAAGTCTTAGAGAACCTGGCAGTTAGCCTCCTGACATTCATGAGCACAATGGAGAGGGATGGATTAGAGCATTTGTATATGTCCAGCAATTAGACTGAGATAAGGCATGGTCAAAAGGTAGGAAAAAAGGTAAAAATAAAGTGACTCCACAAAATCCATCTGGGGTGTGTTGGAGATGTGGTCAACCAGGACATTTTAGAAAGAGTTGTTTAGTGAACCCCTGGCAACAAGGTTAGAATCAGTTAGCTCAGAGTAACAGAGAGTTACCCCAAAAAATCGGGACCAACAGCAATCTGCATTTAGACCAACAGACCCACAGTTTGGGCTCAATCAGGAAAAAGTGGGTTTCCCAGAAAGTCCTAATTGGGAAGGAAAGTGCTAATGTTAACAGGATACTAGGGTAAAGAATTAAGGACGAATATTGCAAATGATGGCAGAAATATCCCTGTAATGATAAAACCAGGAACCACTGACAATGACTTAATGACTGTGCATGAAAAGAGCAGAATGATACTGAAGGACTGATTGTCCTGTTTGTGTCTGTACAGGTGTTCTAAGGAAAAGAATATGACTTAGATCTAAAGTTAAGATTTAAGTCAATGCTACAGATTGTAAGGTTTATGTTTTCTGTGTGGTGAGAGGGTGTTCTCTTTATGGCTAAGTAGACACTGCAGCTTGAACTTCTTGTTAGATGTTGCAGCAATCACCAGAGGTCACGTCATCAGAGGCTGTAGGGGGTTTCTCTGTTCTAATCAACATTGTGAGTGAGGGTGGAATGTAAAGGGTGTTTCATAAAGTACGCAGTTTTTGAATTGCATGGGATTTTTTTGTTTGAAGGTTGTCAGCACTGTTCCTATCATTTTTGTTATCTATATTACCACTCCGATTAGAAGACCATTTATCATTTTTTCATTTAGTAGCCATGGAGCGGTTCAGTATTGAGCAACCCATTCTTATTGTGAAAACTCATTACAAAAACGGGGAGTGCTACACAGAGACTGTCCGTAAACTTCACGCGATCTTTGGACGTGACAATGCCCTTACCGCAACAACAGTTTCGAGGTTGGTGCAGAAAAGTGAAGAATCTGGGTCAGTTGCAACCAGAAAATCGCCCGGTTGAAACCGTAACGTTCGAACGCAACAAAACATTGCGGAAGTGCAAGACAGTGTGAATGTGTGCCACGTGAAGTCGCTTTGCCGTTGTACACAACAGCTGGGTATGTCACCATCTTCGGTGTATCGAATACTGAAAAAATATCTTCATATGCACCCCTGCAAGATTCAGTTGACACAAGAGCTGAAACCAGCAGATCATGCAAAACGGCGAAGATTCGCTGATTGGATTTTGGAACAAGAGGATGACAATTTTTCAAAAAGAATAATCTTCACTGACGAGGCACATTTCCATCTCTCGGGGTATGTCAATAAACAAAATTGCCGCATTTGGGGTGACGAAAACCTAGAGTGATTCAAGAGCACAAAATGCATCCCCTATGAGCCACGGTTTGGTGTGGATTTTGGGCAGGGAGTGTGATTAGCCCCTTCTTTTTTGAAGATGATGATGGAAATTCAGTTACTGTAAATGGCAACCGTTATCGGGACATGATTACTTATTTTTTGTGGCCTGCTCTGGAAGAAATGGAGGATGATGGAATTGATGAAATGTGGTTTCAGCAGGATGGGGCTACCTGCCATGCATCTGGGGAGACAATCACCTGGCTTCGTGAAAAATTCCCTGAGCATCTGATCTCGCTTCATGGTGGCAACCAAGAATGGCCTCCGAGGTCATGTGACCTCACACCTTGTGACTTCTTATTATGGGGATATGTGAAGTTACAAGTCAATGTGAACATACCTCAAATAATTGCCGAACTGAAGAGGGAAATTCAATGGGTAATCGGCCAAATCGACAGGGATGTCTGCAAAAGAGTTATCGTTAATTTCAACGAACCGATGACTGACTGCAGAGAAAGAGGAGGTGGACATATGCTCGATATCATTTTTCATTATTAAATCGAAGCATATGTTGAATGAAATTAAATAAAAATTTTGAATTTTGGCTGATTTATTGCATTTTTAACAACTGCGAACTTTATGAAACACCCTCCTAGAAAAGAAATGACAGCTAACTCGTTGTTCTCTAGGCTTTGTTTTTCTTTCTGTTTCTTTATTTATCTTGACGTGCAGAGCTGGGTGATGTTTGTATGTTCTTTCTATCAATTTGGATAGTTTGGTTTAAGTGACTTTTGAATATGCTTTACAGTATATGAAAGAGATCTCTGTAACTGAAGTGCATTTGAAGGTATTTAAGCAAGTCTGGGAATGTATCTGGTTAAAGAAAATGTGTGAAAATGTGTGGAGTTGTTTGAAATGATGAGGCATTGATAATGGTGTGCATAAACATTGTGACAGTGGGCCAGGGACACGAAGATTATGGTAGGACCTTGTAGGAGTGGTCAGGGCACTATCTCCCCCAGGATGCTAGGTCGCAGCCCCCCTTGCTCGCTGTGGTGACACAGAGTTCAGCCCTGCCTTGTTGGGTTCTGAGGGTACCTCCAGGGGATGTTGAAGGGGTTGCAGACCCCTACTTTGTTAGGCTTCTGCATTACCCGGAAGTGCTGTCGGACCTTGCTGTTGGTACATCTTGTGACAATGCGGGTCCACTCCTTGCTCCCTCTTCACATTTGAGGGTGTCTCGAACCCAATACCGTCGATAGTTATGACCGACTAAGCTGACAGATGGGGACAAATCACATGTAGAGCAAGGGGATGGTGAAAACGTGTTCCATGCTTTTATTAAACAAAAATGAAAACAACTAGTGGCATAGGTCTGTGGCGTGGCCTACACTGCACTAACAACAAATCAATAAAACCACTAAAACAAACCTTACTAAAATCAACCCCTGTCCCTTGTAAAAACAGGACATTAAAGAAAAAGAACCTTAAAAAGACAAAAGAACCAATCAATTAAGAAATGTCCAATTAAAAAAGTTAAATCTATGATCTAAGGTGCTTATGAAACATTTCTGGACACAATTAGTAAAATATTAGTCACATAGCTGGGATATGTATAAAGAAATTGTTTAGCTTTAACATTAAATGTTGAGCAGTAATGATAGATCATTTTTACTGATCGTTTTACGTATTATGGTGCAACAAATAAAAACACAATAGAACAAATAAAAAAACATACAACAATAAAACAACACAATAGAACAAATAAAAAAAATACAACTACAAAAAACACAATAGAACACATAAAAAAAATACAACAAATTAATAAAGAACACAGCAGAACAAATGAACAAAAAAACACAAAACAAATGAACAAAAAACATAAATTACAGATTAGCAAGACACACATAGAACAAATTAACATGAAAAACAATCTACACATTAACAAAAAAGTCATGAAACAAATTAATTAAACACACCATTCATCCATCCATTATCCAACCTACTATATCATAACTACAGGGTCTCGGGGGTCTGCTGGAGCCAATCCCAGCCAACACAGGGAGCAAGGCTAGGAAACAAACCCCGGGCAGGGCACCAACCCACCGCAGGGCGCTCACACACACCCACACACACTAGGGACAATTTAGAATCGCCAATCCACCTAAGTTGCATGTCTTTGGACTGTGGGAGGAAACAGGAGTACCCGGAGAAAACCCACACATACACGGGGAGAACATGCCAACTCCACGCAGAGAGGACCCAGGAAGCGAATCTGGTTCTCCTAACTGAATGGCAGCAGCGCTATCCACTGCGCCACCAGTGAAATACACAATAGAACAAATTAACAAAAATGCCAAATAAAAATCAAGGACAAAATTGAAGTCTGTTCTCAAAACGGAAATGACGTAATTTTTAATTTACTAGAAAAGAGAAAAAGAAGAAGACCTGCTTAAAGATACAGGAACATTACCATTTTTTGTCATATCAGTCTCGTTTTAAATATAGTTTCCATGATTGGTTATAAAGCAAGCATTGCATTGGTATTGCATAGTTTTAAGGTGTTTTCAGTTTGTTCCAACATTGTCTAAAATAAACATGTTTACATCTGTATGGCAGGGTGATGAGAAAGAAACCCTTTCTGCACTCACGCCACTAACAGAGTCGCTTGTTGTATGCCAATGCTCATTTAGACAAGCCAGATTCATTTTGGAACAAAGTGCTTTGGACTAATGAGACAAAAATTGAGTTATTTGGTCAGAACAAAAAGCACTTTGCATGGTGGAAGAAGAACACCGCATTCCAAGAAAAACACCTGCTACCTCCTGTCAAATTTGGTGGAGGTTCCATCATGCTGTGGGGCTGTGTGGCTAGTTCAGGGACTGGGGCCCTTGTAAAGTTGAGGGTCGGATGAATTCAACCTATGTGACAGATAGAGGCAGTGTCAACCCCTTGAACCCTCAGACCAAACTTCAGATACCAGGTAAAAGTCCAATATGACTTTATTTTATAATAATAATGTGCACCAAGCACTCTACACTCCACTATACTCATATAATACACAATAATACAATCAATAATTAATCATCCACTCCCAGACGCATTGCCACCCTTCCACCCAGCTCAGCTCAACGTCCGGGATTTCCCACAATCCTTTTATAGTCCCTGACCCAGAAGTGGTTCTGTCCCTCAGTCCATGTGACTTTCTATCACTTCCGGGTCAGGTAAAAACTTCTCCTTTTCTTCAGCCCGGAAGTATATCATTTCTTCCGTTCCCGTGACTTGGAAATACTTCCGGGCTATACGGAAAGCAAAAATCCCTGGGCCTCCCTGCAGCGACTCCTGGCGGCCCCCATGGTATCCAGCAGGGCTCTGAAGAAAAACTCCAAGGTCCATGATTCCCTGCTGGCATTCGGGGCACCTCCATGCTGCAAGAAGAGCTCCATCTGGCGGCTTGGCCAGAATATATGGGCGGCAATCCCTCACACCCAATATCAACAAATTCTGAAACATTCTAGAGAGTCAAGTACCAAGCCAGCTGCTGTCAGTTGCATAAACTTTATCACTGTTTCGTAATCAACATTCTGTGTGACTCTTATTAAATTCAGAGACAGGGACAACCCTACAGGAGTTCCTGAGATTTTGAAGCTTAACTCAAAGTGAGCGGTTTCAGACCTCAGCCAAGTGAAGAATTACTAAAAATGTTCAGGTATGTTCAGAGTTGTGCAATTGACATTGTGGTGTGACTATTCACCAGCAGTGATCTTCACAAATTCATTTATGGAGAATTTTGTATTTTTTATACAGTTAGGAGAAATTATCATAATGTTTCTTTGTTAGTCAGATTTTTGTGTACTAACACAGGACGGCGTTTAGT
Organism: Erpetoichthys calabaricus; assembly: GCF_900747795.2. Classification (NCBI taxonomy): domain Eukaryota; kingdom Metazoa; phylum Chordata; class Cladistia; order Polypteriformes; family Polypteridae; genus Erpetoichthys; species Erpetoichthys calabaricus. Next base: position 352,942,631 of record NC_041394.2, on the reverse strand, counting down.
GAGTGTTGGTTAGGGAGGTACAAACTTAGTTATAAAATGATTGCGGTGGGACTCAGGCAGGTCGAACCTGTGACTGCATATTGGCAGTATTTTAACGGCACTCTAAGCCAGGGTTTCTTAATCATTGGTCATTTCACCGACTGATTTGTTCCAGCTATAATGTATTCCCACCTCCACCCCATTTTAACAGGACATACCAACAGCACTGTGCAATTATTCTTCCCGTTAATTTGATCAATTTGATTTATACATGCGGGTCATCAATGAACATCACTAAATAAAACTGGATAGTAGTATAATGCAGGGTGTTTCTGTCAAAATGATTTATGACCGTAAGCCCCGCCCCTTTTGGCTGTCATTAAGCCCGCCCCTTTTTGATGGATGTGTGACCCTTCCTTGAACCCGCCCCCACCTCCTGTTTACCCCATGAAACTGTCAAGGGCCTTTTGATGGATGTCTGCCCCTTCCTTGAATCCGCCCCCTACCCACCTGATCCCACCTGTTTGGTTCTGCTTTCTGTCAAGAGCAGACTTGATGGATGTCTGCCCCCTCCTTCACCCCGTCCCCCACCCCTCTCCCGGGGACAAGTCTAGGCATGTCAGGGAAGGCCTCTGCCGTTCACATCTATTGGTGGTCCCAGGTATGAAGGCCCTGCCTCTGCCTCGGCTCCTGGTCAGGCATCCCCTGATGACTGGCCCCTTCCACTTCCTTGCCCACTTCTCCCAAGGACAGGCCCAGAGCATGTTCCAGCTGGAGCAATCTACCTTATAGCCTTTCCTGCCTCTACTGTTTTGGGTAAGAACCCCTGTATCTATTATTTAAAATATCTATTACTTTAAATATCTATCTAAACTTTGGTTTAGCACTTGTAAACCGTTTTTTATTTTATCTAAGTCAAGCAGAGAAAGACCCCAGACAGTCTCTGCGCTGTCCATGCTGTTAGCAGGCATGGGCTTTCACTCTTTCCCCACAGTTGAGGCATGAGAGTGGAGCAGGCAGCCTCTGTGTGATGCCCCATGGGTCGAAGTTCCAAGCGTACATGCAGGCAAGCATGTGTAGTTCGAAATACGAGCAGTGGCTCTTTCTGTCTACACAGCAGAGTACCTGGGTCTCTAAAAAGCTGACAGTCTCTGAGTCCCTGCGAGCAGGCACGTGTCAATAGCTGGAAACCCCCTCATGCTGTGTTCTGCGCATGCATGCTTATCAGTATCTGGGTATAGCTGCAAACACTATGAGTCTGGAGCTCCGCTAGATACCGCCCCCTAACCCCTCCCTGCTGTGTTGTGTGTGCGCACTCGAGTACGTACTGTTTAGGGTCTGAGTTCTGCGCAGGCGCGAACTGTCCAGGGTCTATAGCTGTAAGATATCGGGCGTCCCACTGGGGGAAGCCTTTGTGAGTTCGCTTGCAATCTCACACCCCCATCCCCCTTGATGGCTGAATGACCAGACCTTCTATCCATGATATGTAAAGGTTGTACTTAACTTTTAAAGGATTTTAAAAATCATACACAGTTAAATAATAGGCAACAGGGACTTTTTATAACCCATTTGAAACGTATTAAAAAAAAAACCAGGGGTCGGATGTATAATTTATATAAAACAAACCCTTTTCCGTCCTATTTTAAATATAGTTCGATATAAGCCCTGTAAAAAATCACACACATCGTTAAATAATAGGCAACAGGGCCCTTTTAAAGAACATTTGAGACGTCTAAAAAAATCAAGCATTGGCTGTATATTTTATATAATAAAGTATATCTTAAAAAAGCCCTATTCCATCCAAGTTAGATCACCTTAAACAGATCGGACCTCTGGGGATAGAGAAATGCGTTTTAAAGCACTCTTTGGCAAAGCCTTTGGGAGCAATTCACACCTCACAGGTGTCTGTTGAAGCCCCGGGGGCCAGGCCAGATCTTTAAACCCAGGTCAGATCATTCGGGGGTCAGTGTGAAAAAACTGCCTTACCTTGTGGCATGCAAAGGTGACTTTTTAAAAAATACAGGACTTTTTGGTGTCCGGCTTTGCTCTCAAATCCCTCAGCTACTAGCAAGTCACGTGTGACACAGCAGAAGGGTTTCTGAACCATTTCTTAGTGAATTTACTTTGATCTATTTGCATATCAGCTCCCTGTTTCCTGATTATCACATAGTGTGAGAAAAGAAGCATATTCTGAGAAGCAGTTTCAGAGAGCCATCTCCACTCCAACTATTTTAGACCGATTTCTTAACAACCAACTTGCTGTTTGTAAGATCCCCAACCTGTTCGTGAGCGCCCAGAACATAACCTCTGACCATGGATTGTACTTCACATTTTCAAGGTAATGCATGAGATAACTAGTTTGATATAAGCCTTGTAAAAATCACACAGACGTATGCCGCAGTTCCCTTTTAAATCACATTTGAGACGTATAAAACATCTGACCTGGGTGATTGGTGGATGATACCAAGAATGTTCACATATATATATATACAGAGATTAACCTTAGGGCTTATTTTCCAGGGTCTGTCTAAAATCAGACAAAAGACAGTTACTAAAAAAGATTTGCTCTTAGACCCAGGAGGCTATAGTGAGGTGTGCTTGTTTAACTAGAGGCAGGGTTTAAAAATGCAGGCAGGCTGTGAATTAGCTGTGGCATAGTTAAGAGCTCTGTATACTGAAATACGTGCAGAAGGGCCCCATTTGTGAAATGCGTACTCTTTCGAATCGGAATGCCACTGTAACCGGTTGTTTTCTGTACGGATCCGCCTGTTTTTAAAAGTCTGAGGTAACGAAACATTTTTACTTGATAAACTCTCATTTGGATAGCCGGTTGGAGACAGCCTCCAAGGATGAACAGGGACCAGGAGCTTAATGCAACTGTGTTTTCATTCTTCTAAATGAAATGTAATTATTTTAGTACAGCCTATAGTAGCCCCAAAGTCCAGACGATTTTTAGACATATCAAGTGTATTGTTGAATAATAGGGTAAATGAATAGTATAAGATGTACCGGGATGTATGAGATTATATCTTAATACACAGGGAACCTGAGACCTGGCTGTCTGTTTTTATTTACGTCTTTAAAAAGTTTGTATGTAGACATTTTTCTGTGGTACCTGTTTCTTTATCAGCTTTTTTCACAAAGGTCAGGTATCTTTGTAAGATAGTCGTATAAAGTTTTACTTTTGCATCGGAGCTCAAGTCACCGCGTTCAAGTATGAATTTAATTTGTTTATTCAGTTCCATTTCCGTGGCATTTAAAAGGTCGCTGGAAGCCGGAGCTTTCCGCCGCATTGAAGCCTTTTGTTTTCGAGGTATGAGGCACATCTTGCACGTGTATTCATATTTATCCTCTCTAACCTGTTAAACTAGTAATGAATGGAATGGCTGTGCTTATGATGATTTTTAATTTCTATAACATAGGAGCCTTTTGACAAAGGAAAACTCTGTAAATACACTTGTGCATTTAAATGGAGATTTATAAGAAAGCAGGTTACACACCTTATCCTAATAGAAAATCTTTTGTTTCTTGTTTTCCCGGTGCTCGTGTCCGAGATGTGACGAGACGTGCACCGGCGATCTACAAGAACAGGGCAGTTGGAGCCATTGTTATACATGCTGGCGTAAACGACATAAGGCACCGACAGTCGGAGATCCTCAAGGCAGACTTCACTGCATTAATTAAAGACACAAAGGAGAGGACCCCATCGGCAAAGATCTTCATCTCGGGTCCACTCCCTCTCGTCAGACGATCAAACGAGTACTACAGTCGTCTGCTTGGTTTAAACAACTGGCTGCAGGGCTTCTGCAAGAATCAAGACATCGGGTTCATTAACAACTGGGACCTCTTTTGGGAAAGACCGCGTTTCTTCAAGCGAGATGGCCTGCATCCGAACAGCTTCGGCGCCCGGGTCCTCTCCGAAAACATATCGAAGGTAATTCGTTTATCTTGACTATCTATCTCTGCTTTTAACCCCTTCCGAAATGCCACTCCTGTGTTTGGTCATGATAATTGTTTAAAAAAATCTTCCATACAAGTGCGCAACATAGATACTGTAATAACCAATCTTAATGCACATAGAAAATCTAGGCAATACGGCATAAACGCCAATAATTTAATTAAAGTTACTACTTTAGATGAACAATGTATTAAAACTGTAAAAACAGATCATAGATTAAACAAAAAATACACACAGAGCGGCGCTAATAAAAATAACTTAATTCCTGTTCCCTATATCAATAACGCACATAGTATTCATCTCTGCTCCTCCGAAACATTGAATATGGCACTATTAAATATTAGAGCTTTAACTAACAAGACGTTTTTTATCAACGACATTATTAGTGAAAAAAAAATAGATTTTATTGCACTAAGTGAAACGTGGCTTAGCTCAGATGGCGCAGCTGTTTTAATCGAATCTGCGCCTCCGGATTACAGTTTTACTCGTGCTGATCGCCAAGGAAAGAGAGGTGGAGGGCTAGCAAACATTTACTCTAGCAGGTTAAAATGTAAAAATATCAGTTTTGGTAAGTTCAAGTCTTTTGAGTATCTCGCCATTGTTATTCAGGGAGATTCTCACGTTCTAGTATTATCCGTGTATAGACCTCCTAAATTCAACGCGTCTTTCTTTGAGGAATTCTCTGACTTAATGTCAATCTTAATTACGAACTATGACGCACTCTTAATAGTCGGCGACTTTAATTTTCATGTAGATAATCAATGTGACCAAAAAGTAAAAGAATTTATGAACCTCCTGGACTCTTTTGATTTGAGACAGCTCGTTAATCAGCCTACACATAAAGCAGGTCATACGTTAGACTTAGTAATTACTAAAGGACTAAAAGTTGATATAAAGCAGGTCATTGATACGGGTCTTTCAGACCATTTTCTTCTACTTTTTAATATAGAAATAATGATAGAAAACACTCATGAGAAGCATATTGTTAAAAAACGCTTCTTTGACTCATCAGCAACTTTAAAACTTACAAACATTCTAACCAATCAGTCCGTTTATAGTGCCAACTATAATAGCGAGGAGAATGTAAATAGTAAGGTGGAAAGATTTAATACTAAAGTGAGGGCTGCTGTTGACATAGTTGCACCTGAAAAGACAGTTAAAAAATCTTCTAGCATTGTTATACCATGGAAGACCAAAAGAGTGTCTGATTTAAAGAGAACATGCCGTAGAGCTGAGCGTAAATGGAGGAAGACTAAACTAACTATTGACTATGAGATATTAAAAGTTAAAATAACAGAATACAATAACACAGTCCGTCTTGAGAGGCGCTGCTATTTCTCTAAGATTATAAATAACAATGCTAGTAATCCCAGAGTCTTATTTTCGACAATTGATCATCTGTTAAACCCAGGTAACTCAAAGGAATGCCTCCTAAGTACTTCCAGTAAAACCTGTGAGGCTATCGCTGTATTTTTCAATCAAAAAATTAATGATATTAGAAATAACATAGTATATCTCCCCAACACTAAGGATCCCCCGAAACCCCAGTACTCCATAATAAATAAATTAGAGTCTTTCACTAGGATAGATTTACCTGATTTACATAAAATAATTTCTCAAATGAAACCATCCACCTGTGCCCTTGACCCAATACCAACAAATTTTTTCAAAGAAGTATCGGGTGTGCTTATTGATAATGTTCTTGACATAGTAAATTCGTCATTAGATACGGGGGTCTTCCTAGACTGTCTTAAGACTGCGGTAGTTAAACCCCTACTTAAGAAAAATAATCTCGACCCCTCTGCTCTTGAAAATTATAGACCCATCTCTAACCTGCCTTTCTTAAGTAAAATTCTAGAGAAGGCAGTCATTATGCAGTTAAATGAGCACCTCAATAAACATGCTATTCTTGATAAATTTCAGTCAGGTTTTAGAACAAATCACAGCACAGAAACTGCACTCGTTAAAGTAGTAAATGACTTGCGGGTAAATGCAGACAGAGGCCATTTATCTGTTCTCATCCTCTTAGATTTGAGTGCCGCATTTGACACTATTGATCATAATATTCTTAAGAATCGCCTTAGTCAATGGGTGGGCCTCTCTGGCAGTGTCTTAAACTGGTTTGAATCCTACCTGGCAGGGAGAAAATTCTTTGTTAGTTGTGGTAATTATAACTCAAAGACACATGATATTCTATATGGTGTTCCACAAGGCTCTATCCTGGGTCCGCTGCTCTTCTCAATCTACATGCTTCCATTAGGTCAGATTATCTCGGGACATAACGTGAGCTACCACAGCTATGCTGATGACACACAGCTGTATTTATCAATAGCACCTGATGACCCCAAATCTCTTGATTCGCTAACACAATGTCTAACCTGTATCTCAGAATGGATGAATAGTAACTTTCTCAAATTAAATAAAGAAAAAACCGAAATCTTAGTGATTGGCAATAATGGATACAATGAGGCTATTAGAAATAAACTGGATGCATTAGGATTAAAAGTCAAATCGGAGGTAAAAAGCTTAGGGGTAACCGTTGATTGTAATCTGAATTTTAAATCGCATATTAATAAAATCACTAGGACAGCATTTTTTCACCTAAGGAACATAGCAAAAGTTAGACCTCTTATATCATCGAAAGATGCAGAGAAATTAGTTCATGCGTTTGTCTTTAGTCGGCTAGATTACTGTAATGCACTCCTCTCAGGACTACCCAAAAAAGACATCAATCGTTTGCAGTTAGTACAGAATGCAGCTGCTAGAATCCTTACCAGGAAAAGAAAATCCGAACACATTTCTCCAGTTTTGATGTCACTACACTGGTTACCTGTGTCATTCAGAATTGACTTTAAAATTCTGCTTATGGTTTATAAAGCATTAAATAATCTCGCCCCGGCTTATATATCGGAATGTCTGACACCTTATATTCCAAATCGTAACCTCAGATCCTCAACTGAGTGTCTCCTTAGAATTCCAAGAACAAAACTTAAAAGAAGTGGTGAGGCGGCCTTCTGCTGTTATGCACCTAAAATCTGGAATAGCCTGCCAGTAGGAATTCGCCAGGCTAATACAGTGGAGCACTTTAAAAAACTGCTGAAAACACATTATTTTAACATGGCCTTCTAATAACTTCACTGCAATTTAATCCTGATACTCTGTATATCCAATTCATTATAATAACTATTCATTCAAAATCTGTACTAACCCCTACTCTCTCTTCTGTTTCCTTTTCCGGTGTCCTATTGGTGGTGGCTTGTGCCACCACCATCTACCCAAAGCACCATGATGTTCCAACAATGATGGATGGATTAAAAGCCAGAAGTCTGTATAACCATCAGCATCAAGTGACTCCGTGAGAACCCTAACTACAAAGAGGACTATTTCATTTATGTTAGGTAGAATGCCCAAAGGGGACTGGGCGGTCTCGTGGCCTGGAACCCCTACAGATTTTATTTTTTTCTCCAGCCTTCTGGAGTTTTTTTTTGTTTTTTCTGTCCACCCTGGCCATCGGACCTTACTCCTTTTTATGTTAACTAAGGTTGTCTTATTTTAATTTCTTATTTGTCTTTTATTCTTCTTTTCTTCATTATGTAAAGCACTTTGAGCTACTTTTTGTATGAAAATGTGCTATATAAATAAATGTTGTTGTTGTTGTTGTTATCCCAGTTTTGTAAGTGCATTTAAAAGCACTCACTGTTACATTAGCACAAAATTGATATTTTCTGTCTACTCAAAAAACTAAAATTATTTCTATTAACACAGGTGATAATTAGAAAACATTTTACTATTTTTAATTAAAAAGTTAAAAACAGAAAATCCCAATTATGATTTTTGTCATGGGAGGGTCCTAGGGTGACACTTTTCCCCTTTATACTCTTTCTTACGTAGACCTTAACACATATTCTTACCAAAATAGTTCATCACTTCCCAATTCCTGTAACTTTAGGTAATTAGACAGAGCTCCATAACAGGCAAGAGAAAAAGAAAAGTATTATAGGTCAAATACACAGGGCCATAAACCAAAAGAAAAATAAAGTGTGAACAGCACACAACCTGGTATTGCTAGATGTTTCATTTTTTCCAGGTGACCCATTTTTTTTTTTGCGTTGTGTGAGGTATCAGCCATAAGTCAAGATCTTTCCTTTATTCTTTTTTGATCAGCTTTTATACTGATTTGATAAAGCTAATCTAGGTATGATGTGGTCATCCTGTCTCCAAGACAACTTTTCCTTTATTACATTTAAATTTCTTGTCTCTGAAAATTCATTCATAGCTCTTACGCTTCTGCTCTTAGAGCCAGGAGACTATAGCGCTTGGCTCTTCTGTACATCCGAAGTTCATTGAACTAAAATCATGTTTTTAAAATCATCAGCTTTAGCTCATGCTAGTGACCTCATAAATGGGAGCCGACAGCTCAGCACGCTTGTATAGCTCACAAAATAGCAGAGCTAATTACTCTTTCTGCTTAAACTAATTATCAAATATTCAGGTAATTCTTAATTAAACACTAAAGCATTAGTGAACAAAATACATTTTCAGTAGCCAAGTAAAATGACCAGTTGCTTTAACATGAAAATAAAGCATCTTTCGAAAATAAAGCATCTAAAAGCATCTTTGTAAAGGTCCAATTTTAAACCATTATACGAAAAATCCTTGTTTCCAAAACAGTTCTGCCCATTTTTTCCAACAGTTTTCTTGACTGATCTTTGGAATCATCAGTGCCTTTCTGATCACATCCACCCAAACATAGCATATAACTTAATTTCTGTACTGTACTCATTTTAAATGATAATAGCCAGTATAAGGTCCCTAAAGGAACTGGGTGGGAACTGGAGACATCTGATATCTTCTATCATATATCTTTTTTTTTTTTTCAGATTCTGCTCACAACACAAACGCACGGTCAAATGGCCAAATCTTTGTCATGTTAATCATGAAAAATTAAAAAAAATAAAAATCAGATTTTATTCTCATTACAGTTTATTTGCTTATTTTATTATACATACTTAACTTTTATCGACATTTATCTTATCTCTATATTTATTTTTCTAGTATCAGAATGTAGTTTAAGTTAATTTGTTTTGGGTTCAATAGATGTATTTTTCATATTTTCGATTCTTGTTTTCTCTTTTCACATCTTCACTCGGGCGGCATGGTGGTGCAGTGGGTAGCACTGCTGCCTCGCAGTTGGGAGACCTGGGTTCGCTTCCCAGGTCCTCCCTGCGTGGAGTTTGCATGTTCTCCCCGTGTCTGCGTGGGTTTCCTCCGGGTGCTCCGGTTTCCTCCCACAGTCCAAAGACATGCAGGTTAGGTGGATTGGCATTTCTAAATTGGCCCTAATGTGTGCTTGGTGTTTGTGTGTGTCCTGCGGTGGGTTGGCACCCTGCCCGGGATTGGTTCCTGCCTTGTGCCCTGTGTTGGCTGGGATTGGCTCCAGCAGACCCCCGTGACCCTGTGTTCGGATTCAGCGGGTTGGAAAATGGATGGATGGACATCTTCACTCTCCCTAGGTGGGGTCCGCCCCACAGTTTGAGAACCGCTGTTGTTGGGGTTATTTGTAAAACACTCTGTGGCACTTCAAGCTAAATTAGATTCCCTCGGTTATTTAGCTGTCCGTCGGTGTTCCATTTTTGTTATAAATTGTATTTAGTCTCTCTTTATTTACTAAACATTTTATACGATGATTAGAAAACAGTTATCTTGTTCAGGCTTTAATTTAAATCAGCATTTTCATCAACAGGTTATAACCACTTTGGTACTTAGGGTGCTTTGTATAATACAAAGTTTTAGAACTTCTGTTAACACTTGGTAAGAGCCTTCCATTTTACATCAGTTATGAGCCCCTGAAAAATAAGAATGGTTATCGTATGTTTTATGAGCCTATACACTACAGGGCTGACGATTAGGCTTATTTTGGACACGTTAGGCAATTCAGGAAAGAAAATGTTTTAGTGAATAGTTACATAATATCTATTATAGGTGATAACACAAGGATTAAAATTTTCTAAAACTGTGAGGTTTATTCTTTCTTTTAGGTAAACCATCTATCATTGAAAATGGCTTTTCCCCCTCTGTTTGTGAAAAAGCACCCTTTGTTTTATTCGCATTCAGGGTGAAGGGGATTCCAAGAATCAACAAGTGTCTGCAATCTTCTTGAATACGAGTCAAAGGACCAAGGTTTGTGCAATGATCACGGTCAGGGGCAGAGTTAAGCTAGACATTATTATTCCAGAATGAAACATTGACTCGCCCATATCACAAATATAAGATAGTCCATCCATCCATCCATTTTCCAACCCGCTGAATCCGAACACAGGGTCACGGGGGTCTGCTGGAGCCAATCCCAGCCAACACAGGGCAGGAACCAATCCCGGGCAGGGTGCCAATCCACCGCAGAATATAAGATAGTAAACACTAAAATTTACAAATACTAAGTCACAGAGGAGATTAAAAAACATATTAAGACTGGATCAACAAGGGATCACCCCAAGCTCACAGCACACTACAACAGAACCTACGTGTTCTGCGGTGTATTATCAGCTAAACTGTCATCTGTTTACGCAGTTCCACGGGGTTGCAAAGAGATGGGGAAAACATTATTTAACATCTGCTAGTATGATGCTAATTAACATTAGCCTGTTATTGTTAGAATCTTATCCGGCACTAAAAGTTGGGCTTGTGTTCCCCCAGATTCAGGAAGAACATTAAATATTGGAGTTTAGAATATTAACTAGACTGGTAGTCATGATGGTAAGGACATTTGTGCCAAAATTATTAAATAAATAAATAAAAGATAATTATGAAGTAAATAATCACATGAAAAACTGGAGCTATAAAGGAGTTATTACAATTTGAAAAACTGCCGTGATGTATAAAAAAACATTGATAGATGACAAAACCAGCATGAAAAGAAACCTTTTGAAATAAATAAGAAGCTTTTTTGACATGTGCAGTCTGGAATAGTCTGAATATGTCTTAAAGAGTTCATTTTTAAATAAAACATATTAAAACTGAATAAAGCACAGAAGTAGCCTTTAATGATATCCATTAGTGTTAAGTATTATCAAGCACTGGGTTCTGTTTATAAGATTTATTTAATTTAGTTATAAGCAAAATGATTGGCTGCATTTTGCTTTGAAATGAACCATAGTTTGATACAGCAATTAGAATGCAAGACGAACCTATATACTTAATAACAAATGTTGCTGTTTCAATAGGGATATGTTGGATCTCTGTTTTATTTTAACCTTTTGACAAGAAACCCCTGGACAGGGACATATACCACATATATTGAAAATGAACAGTGCCGACATGCTAACTAAATAGATATAATCTAAGATATTTTAGAATATGGACCTCTGCGCTAACCCCATGATTCTGACAAACTAAAGGGTCTCCACTTAATTGTCAAACTCTCTGTGGGGGCTGTGGATCTTGTAATGGAGAGCGTAAAACATTCTATAATCTTTACTCTGTAAAGGTCAATATGACGGAGATGTAGCGCCTGCGTCCACAGTGTTAACCAATCATAGGACATGATGTTCAAAATTCACCTGGGTTTTTCCGAAGAGATAGGACAAGTGCGCTGTGTGTACTGTATTCTCTTTTCTGTATTAACTATTCACAATGACCAGACTCCCGAGATCCTTAGGCCTTTTTATGTAGAAGTACATTTCACAGACCTGAATAAGAGACAACCCTCCAAATACTCTTGACACAAAGGAGGACCAATCAGGTGGGTAGGGGGCGGGTTCAAGGAAGGGTCAGACATCCATTAAAACCCCTTGACAGTTTCCTGGGGTAAACAGGGAGTGGGGGCGGGTTCAAGGAATTGTCACACATCCATTAAAAGGGGCGTGGCTTAATGACAGCCAAAAGGGGCGGTGCTTAAGGTCATCAATCATTTTGACAGAAAGTCCCTGAATTCTACTACTCATGCGTTTCCATCCTTGTCCTGAATTCCTCCTCCCAATCCCCTAAGTAGCTAACGTTAGCCGCACATCCCCTGACTGAACTGAATGACGCTACTTAGCAAGTGATTCTGATGAAATGTTAAAATTCGTCATGTAACTTATCTTTATCTTGCTGTTTTTTCTCATCTTCTATATTCTTCTTCTTTCTTTTCTCTGCTCCAGAAGGATATGTCTTTTTCTGTGATGTACTTTTATTTGAAGCATGTCGACGCAGAGAAGACCGTAACCTGATGTTAGTCTGACTGATCGCATCTGATATAACGTCCTTTACAATGCGCGTTCGTGCACACGATTCATGACACCAGCTTAACATAACATTGTGTTTTTGTGTGATTACTGTAGACATAATATATCACAAGATATTAATAAGATGATAAAGTTCTGTCATTTCCCCGATTTCTTTGTCATGTGGCCACACTGCTTCACTGCATGGCCATAACGCATAGTATATTTAATGAGTTCAGATAAATTTCTAAATCCAAGCGACACTGATCCATGTCAGAATACAATATGCCCAGATTTAAAATGCAGCGATTTTCCTGTTCAATACTATACTGAAATAGGAGAATAGCGTTCATCTGTGCCCTCCAATCTATTTCCTCGTTTTAATAATATGATGAGTGACTTGTAATCCTGGCAAAGCGGGAGACCCGAGAAGTAGCCTACCTGTGTTGTTGTAGGTGGATTGTTGATTGAAGTTGTTTTTTGACAGACTTGTAATATGTTGAAAATGATATGGCAGAATTGTTATGAAAGATGACATGATGCATTGGAGTATTTTTTCCAGCTCAAAGAAGAAAGCAAAGGACGTTGTTTTTGTTAGTACTTGGAAAGATACTGTCATGAGAATGGTCCATAAGTATTCCTTTTCTTCAGCCTGGTGACAACGTATAGACAACGGACAGGTCTGTCATATTAGACAACCAGACCAGTTCAACTGGAGAAAGCATCAAATACATGCAGACACGGCTGCAACACCAGTTTGTGTTTTGTAACAATTTATGAATAAACCGTTTGGGTTCCTTTAATTTTACTGCTGCTTTCGTTCATGTTTTGCAGGTTAGAACCTAGTAATTCCAATAATAATAATAATAATAATAATTTTTTAAAAGTTTCGTTTGTGACATTTCAAGCGCTCTTGGGCTCCCTCTGGTGGCCTCGGGGACCCAAAGCAGTCGCTAAGTTCGCTTATGCCTCGGTCCGACTCTGAAAGTCAATTCTATCATTCAAAATATTTGAAATAATTTTTACATTATTACTGGAGCCTCGTTCAATAAAGGGGAGAGTTCTGTTACTGACATTAATTTATTATGTTTAAAAATAAGTAATGATCAACAGGCATGAACATGAATGTCTAAACTTTTGAGTTCTCAGTAAAAGAAAATTAAAAACACTTTTAAAACTGTGTGTATTGAACAATGTTTGAAATGATCCAGCTTACGGGGACCTTCATTCTCCATTGCCTATCTTGAATAGTGTTTTCTTAATCTGGCTACATTGCAAATATAATGTTGATAAATTTCATGTGGAGTTATTAAACTTTCAAATGTTTTCCTGGTTTTTAATTTGAATGTATATTTGTTCTGTTCTGTGAATATTAAAGGAGCGACAGAGACATATTACGTAAAACAACATCTCCACTCCACTCTCTCGTATACGTAGAGATGCTATAATAATTGTATGAATATGTCAACTTGTAAAACAAAACATGTACCTATTCAAATTTCAAGTTGGTTTGATAGTTCTTGATTAGATAAATTTCCATTAATGGTGTTATTTTGTGGTTGTACCATGCAATTTCTTTGCATCGTTGAATAAATAAAACTTACAATAATAATATGTACAACGCAGTTCAATAAACTGTTACTAAATATGATAAATAATTCGATATTCCCAAAATTACATATTATTGTAGCCCTGTCTTTAAGTCTTTCATTCTGTTTATATGAAAAATCAGCGCGTAATCTTGTACGCAACTGATTCATTTTCTTCTGCCTTTGCAATGCTGTTTGCTTTTTAACTCTTATTTGAGATAAAAAATTAAGTGTAGGTAATAAAAAAGCTCAGGCAATCAAAAAACAAACGTGGAAAGGAGAAGAGATGTCAATTATTTCACCTACAGTACTAAACTGATGAAAGATCAAAATATTTATGAAACACAATTTGTGGGATTAAAGAAGTAAAAACTCAAATAGGAAAGGTACAGTATGTAAATTTCAAAATTTAAAATTTTAAAGAATATCTATAGTTTAATTAAAAATGGCATCTTACTGGAAAAAATAGAAAACATTGATTTCATTGATCGTAAAACAGTTTATTGAATTAGTTCAGACAGCCGCCGTAATTACCGATAAAACAAATGTCTTTGGTTGACAAAATAACGAGTAACAATGAAAAACCAACTTGCCGACTGTTAGTGTTCATATGTAGCCAATCACACGTGATAAGTATTGAACACAAATGCTGAGAATACTATGTTGCACAATTTCAACAATGAATTAATAATCTTTCGTGGAAATTCAGAAACAGTACAATGAAGAAAATGTCACCAACACTATTAAATCACTAAAAGCACTGTATTTTCAGCACAAAACCAAAAAAAGCAAAAAGTACATTTCAAAAAATCACAGCTCCAAACAACTGTGGAACACAATTTGCCTTAAGAAAGACAGTAACAAGCACCTAAATGTCGAAATATAATAATTAGTTTAACAGTTAAACCTGCTTCAACACCACAGACTCAACTGCCAAGAAAGCAGATTGAAATGATGTTGTCAGTCAATCAGAGAGTGTGTGAGTGTGTGGGTAAATTCTGGGTAAAAAGGGAGACACAAATTTCATACCCAAAAAATGTCAGTCCTACAAGGCAATATTAACTTTAATTATACCAGATGTGTCAAAATGATCATAATGAAACTTCGTATCTGTATGTTTCTTATTGAATATGTTTCTTGTATTGCATGTTCATATGGCAAAGAACTAGTTCCGGTAATCCGATCAAACTGAAATTTCAAATCTGACTGTTTGTTGTGCTCAGTAATCAGGGCTGTGTAAGCTCCCGGCGAGAGGTGAGTAGGCACCGGGCCCCGCACATGAAAGGGCACCACCTCCGTCTACTAACGTCGCCCGGTAAAATATTCTTATTATTGGATGAAAGTGGTAATTGGAAAAAATATTTCATCTAAATAGTTTTTTAGGCTTTATAAAAATTATAAATGCAAAAATGAGGATGGTTAAATTATCATTATATTGCCCAGTAGTTTCTTATTTGTAAGGTCTTTTCACATTTCGCCTAAAGTGCGAGTAAGCGACTACTACATCGCCTGTTTCCACAGACGGCACCAAATATTTTCTTTCTGAGGTATTGCGAAATTTATATTTGATTTTATGAACAGTCTTTGTATTGCACATTTCTATAGTGTTTTAAAATCATTACTAAAATTGATTTATCAAAACATTTTTGATTATCAGGGAAACATTTATCACATTTATTCATTTAAATCCGCCGCCTCCACTGGACAGAAACACGTAAAACTAGTGAATCACAACACACAGCCGATCCAGCCGTTCAGCTTATTAGTCGCCACGCCGTCGCTGTCATAAGCCGTTAGTGTGCTGGTGAACTACATGGAGATGCACAGGAAATTACAACAATCTGAACTAACACATGTGGAATCCGAATAGCAATCTGTTTAGTTTTTGGCCATTTGTTTGAACTTACATCTAATAGTTTTTATAAATTTCGTTCTCTCCAATGTACAGATAATATGAATATTCGTTTTCAAATGTTTTTAAAGCCATGCAGGGTGGTCCAGATCTAATTATGCATCTGTTCGACTGGCAACCGTCTCCCCGCCATTCTGGAATGCAAGGCAGGTGCTGCCACCTATCGGCAAATTTCAAGTGAAATTTCTGTGTGCAGGGCAGGTGCTGTGAATTCTCTATGTAATAAACTTAATAAGTTATAGCGTAATGAAAATTGCATAATTAGATCTGGACCACCCTATAGTATATAAGTGTAAGTTTATCAGTTATTACAATAAATCTTTAAACATTTATGAATAGTGATAAAGTTTCTAGTGTTGTGAATGATCTCTTTCCTTAGAATGTAACCGAGAAGTCACCTCGAATATTGAATATATGTTCTTTTAACGCTCAAACTAATATTCATAAAATCTTAAATCAGGTTAAAAGCTGCAGTAAATGAACGGCACGTCTTTAATTGTAATCAGTAGTTATACAGATAGCTATTATCAAACGAATGATTTATGACCTTTAAGCCCCGCCCCCTTTTTGATTGATGACTTTAAGCCCGCCCCCAATATGAACATATGATTTCTGAAAATATAAAAAATATAATTTATATAAATATAAAAAATATGAAAATTTATGAAACTATAAAAATATGGATTACGTTAATATGATTTATAAGCTATAAGATATTGACTCATCGCTCTAAGTTATAAACTAATAGTAAGAAAATAAATATACAATTTTCTAAAAAACGATATAAGATATTGACTCCCTGCTCTAAGTTATAAGTTCACGACACGCGTCTTTATTTTATAAGCACTTCTCTTTCCTGCATAGCCATAGCTAAAACGATACTCACTCCCCACGCTCTGTTATAATCTCAAGACACGCCGCTTCATTTTATAAACACTAAATTCAAAACTAATATTAAGAAATAAACACTTATCTTTCCAGCACTTTCTAAAACGTGGCTTCATAAAAAGAAATATACATGGATCTTGCTTGCATTCCCACGCATGGACGTGACTTTCTAAAAATGAAATATTCACTTATCCTAATCGTAAGACAAAGCTGCGCCAGTGTGACTCTTTCTAAAAACCACGGTACCTTTAGTGTAAAATTTTCAGCTGTTGAAACAGTCGATAGGTAAATCGAGACCCAGGAAGCCCCCACCACCAAGAAGCCCTTGCTAGCACCCCTCCATGCGGCACTTTGCTGGGACAAATGTCTTTAACATAGGGTCACCAATTTTAAAAGGAAGCCCCCCCCCCCCCCCCCCCCCCCCCGCCAAACAGCGCCTGCTAGCAAATGGTGGGTAAAGATACTGTGCAGTTAAAAGGAAGCAGTGTCACCAATTTTAAAAGGAAGCCCCCTAGCCCAGCCACCCTTGCTAGCAAATTGTGGGAAAAGATACCGTAGTGTTAAAAGGAAGCACCCTGCCATGCGGCACTTTGCTGGGACAAGCCACAAATGTCTTTAACATAGGGTCACCAATTGACCGCATCAGATCGCGGTCAATTTTAAACCATGGGAAAAGACCCCACCAAACAGCAAATGGCCTTTAATGCTAAATTCTTTTATATTTAATGAAATCGGAAAATCATACGATTATTAAAGAAGCCACCGCTATTCAGAGGGTTGAAAGCTCATTAAACACTAAGCTTCTTTCCCATGTGTTCCATTTTAAATGTCAGACGTTTTCACATTCGGCTAATCTGTGAACTAAGTTATTAAATGAAATATTTTCCACTAATGACTCTCTCTTCTATTCACAATGATCTTTAATAAAGTTATTTCGAGTACTGTATTTTAGCCTCGTTTCACATTTAAAATACACGTGGCGTTTAGCACAACGATCTCTCGGTAAAACATAAAAGGTTAATCTTTTTCCTATTTGCTTAGATGTGAACCTTATAGCGGCGAGTGTTTGAATGAGGCTTATTCCCGCTACCAGGGTCTCCCCGCCCCTTAGAGGAGGAACATCAACAACTCTGAACCTATGAGATCTCTCCCAAACACCCTAAGTGTTTTGCTCCGCCCTTCCAAGGCAGTACAGAGCCCGATGCCGGCATAAAGTGTCCCGCTTCGCAGTCTATCAACACGCTAACTTTTTCAGCATTCCAAGTTTCTTTGCGAGCTTTTTAAAAGGTAGTCGTTTTTCGCTTTTTTCTTCCGCAATGGCTGGCATGGTAAAAATACTTTTGTGATTGAGGTTAAGTGTAGATTATCAACCGTCTCTTCAAACTGTTGAAATGATATTCTTTTATAAATCAGATAGTTCCGGCGATGAGTTGGGGATTTTCTGCTTTTTAAATGAAAAAACTGTACCTAGTCGTAACGCACAGAGTTTATAAATGTGGTATTTTTCTTATTTCTGTCCGGTTGGCTGTTCAAAAAGTGAGTCAGATCTTCTTTCGGCCGTACTTTTAAATCGAAATGTTGCTTATAAGACCGCCGATTTAATACTTTTAATGTCTTTAAGTATGTACATTTCATGCTAATTACTTTTAATGAAAATGCACAAACTTATAAGAACGTCTTGGCTGATTACTTTTTAATGTAATTGTCTTTAAGTACGTACAAACCTAGTCTTTTATATTTTAGAATCGGAGGCTGAACTGTTTGATTCTTTAAATCTAACTAGTTTGCAATTGGAGGATTTAATAGCGGCCACAGATTGTCTTTTTGAGAATAAAAATCCTGCCTCAGAGTGGTAATTTTTCCGAAGTTTCCAGTCAGCATCTAGAATCGGCGCAAAGGCCCTCGGACAGTCTACTATTGAACATCTCATTCACGCAGCCCGGTAAGTTGAACTATTTGTGCGAGTGCGCGGCAAATGTTTATTTTTAAAGAAAACTTAGTCTTGCTTGTTTTTTTCAGAATCCGCCTCTCCAGGCTTACTTACTCAGATACTCGGGGGATCACCGCCGTTTGTATCATCACACGGACCTCTCACCCAAATAATCGGTGAACCTGAAAGATTTGATCCCGCTGCTAAGGCTGCTGAGCTGAAGGCTGAAATCGAACGAGTGCTGTTGATTTTTCAAAACTCTTAATCCCTGTCTCCAGCTATACGTGAAAAGGTTATTTTATTGTATGCAATTTTAGAAAACTTGTTCCCCAAATAATGTCTGGCAAAAGGCGTGCAAGTGAGGACTTGGACGCTGGGAGCGGTTCTCAAAATGCTGGGTTATTGCATGACATGGTGAATGAACTTAGTTATTCTATTCGGCCCCCAAAAAGGCATACTCCACCACCCCGATATTTTAATGAATTGGAATATATTAATTGGCAAAATCAAAACATGTTCCAAATGAATAATATAATAGCGACCATGAGAGTTCCTTCACCGGTTACCACTCCCATCGGCTTTGACCAGCTTGACAGCCTTTTAGAAGCCCTACGTCCAGTAGCCACCCCCGATGAAATGCAAACATTAAATAACTTGTTAGAAAGGGTTCAGCGGTCTTTGAACGAAAATGTGAATGCTCAAACGGGTCATGGTTTAACAAACACTTTGGGTTCTGTAAATGCTGCTCCAGTCTTGCCCTCTGTTGCCAAGCCGTCTGCTTCAGTCTCCCCTGCTCCAGTCTTGGCCCCTGCTCCATTCTTGCCCCCTGCTCCATTCTTGTCCTCTGTTTCTAGCCCTTCTGTACCCTCTGTCTCTTTTATTTCAGCTACCCCTTCTGCATCCTCTGCTCCAGTCTTGCCCCCCGCTTCAATCCTGCCATCTGCTTCAGTCTCCTCTGCCCCCTCGGCTTCAATCTCGCCCTCTGTTTTAGTCACTGCTTCCTCAGCCCCTATTGCCCCGCCATTTGTGGTTACCCCTTCAGTTGCGCCAGTTATGTCCAGTGGTTCTGTGGTATCTAAACCTTCACCCTCGTCTACTTTAGGCATTGCCGGGCCCTCTGTTGTCTCTGGTAACGACGGTCAGGGTGGTTTTCAGCAGATCGATAGACCTGCTTTTAATCACACTGAAATAAGACACCCCTTAAATTTCGCCGATGCCTATGAACTGAGTCGTATGAGTCTTATGAGGAGGTGTTTAACAGTATTCATGAGACGCTGCAAAGAATTCTGGATAGTTTTTCAGGTACTTTAAATCCGCAAGATGTTGTACAGCTAGAATTGCGTGCTGATTCATTACCTATCAGCGTTTTCATACAGCTGACTGGCTCTAATATTAATGTAGACAATTTTCTTCATCAGATAGAGAATCTTCTTCAGAGTCATGCGAGTGTGTTAACGGATGAGTCTCTGATGCTAGTCACCCAGATTGTTTGGTCACCTAGCGGGGGCGCTCGTGGCTCTCGCAAGGTCTCATCTCTACTCAATCATGAAATAGTTAGAAAGAAAATGAGGCATTTAATTATTTCTTATAATTACGGAAATCAGCTCTGTTTTGCCTTTTGTCTGCTTAGCCTAATGGAGGACCGGTACATGCAAAACCCACAGTTATGCATGCGTGAAGCGTATAACCTTCAGAGCAGGGCTGGATTATCTGAGGATGAAAAAGTGTCCTTTGCGGACGTTCATAAATTTGAAAACTTACTGGGTATTAAAATTGTTGTCTGGTACCGGTGTCTAAGAAATGAGAAATTTTTAAAATTTGAAAGCTCCCGAGGTAGAAACCCCAAAACCTATTTTATGTTTTTACACGACAACCATTACTACGGTATTTTGAATTTAAAGGGGTTTCTGGGGGTGAAATACTTGTGCGACTACTGTTACACAAGCTACCACTCCATCCTTAGTCATCGTTGTGAAGGTCACTGCAACGTCTGTTTCTCCCCAGATTGCCGTCCGATCCCTGAAGAACTTGTCAAGTGTGGTGATTGCAACCGTTACTGCCGGTCCCAATTTTGTTTTATTCAGCATACAATTCCTAAATTTAACGCTAAGACCAACGATATGGAAGCGGCCTGTGACACAGCAAAAATGTGTCCCCTGTGTTACAAAACTTACACAGTGAATGCCGCCTCAAAACCCCATAAATGTCGGCCCAAGGAATGCAGGGTTTGTAAAGCAAAAATTGAAAATGATGCAGAAAACCATCAGTGCTTTATAGAAACCTTGAAGTCTGAGGATCGTTGTGAGAAATACGTATTTTATGATTTTGAAAGTCGGCAAGAAACAGGTGTGCACATTCCTAATTACATATACTGTAAGTCCTTGCGGGGTAAATCCTGGTTCTGGGCGGGTGAAGATTGTGTACACCAGTTCTTTGCCAGATACCGTCGCCCCAAGTATCAAGGCTATACCTTCATAGCCCACAATTCAAAAGGTTACGATGGGTACTTTTTAATGAAGTATTTGCTTGAAAATGGTGTGAACCCTAGTGTTACTACTCAAGGAAATAAGCTGATGTGTTTCACAGATGACGGTTATCAATTACGTTTTATAGATTCTTTGAATTTTTTAACAATGAAATTGAGTGTCATGCCTAAAGCCATGGGGTTTGAAGCCGCAATCTTCAATACAGCTGAAAATCAGAATTATATCAGCCCCTACCCTGAACCTGAATGCTACGGTGTTCAGAGCATGATGACCAAAGAAAAAGAAGATTTTTTTACCTGGTACGACAATGTCAAGCATAGTGTTTTTAATTTTAAAGAGGAGATGGCTTTTTATTGTAAAAATGACATTGAAATTCTTAGAACAGCGTGCATTAAATTCAGAGACGAGGTCATCAAAATTGGCAATATTGACCCGTTTCAATGCATGACCCTGGCATCTCTATGTATGGCCATGTACAGGCAAAACTGTATGCCTCCAAAGTCTGTCGGCATAATTCCTTCTGACCATTACAGTAGTAGTCAGAAAAACTATTCGAACGCCTCTATTCAATTGTTATTGTATCTCTGTGAAACAGAAAATTTGAACATTCGACACGCTCTAAACCTTGGGGAAGTAAAGAAGGGTTCCTTTTATCTTGACGGCTATGCCGTAGTTAAAGGTATTCCGACTGCCTTTGAATTTGCCGGTTGTTTTTATCACGGCTGTCCAGAATGTTATGATTTTAACAGTACCCATCCTTTAACCGGTATGACTTGTGCGGTTATGTACCAAAAGTTTATGAGAAAATTGGAAATACTTAGGACAAAATTTAATTTAGATGTGCACGTGCTCTGGGAGCATGATTGGGAGACGATGAAAAAACAAGACCTCAGGCTACAAACTTTCTTAAAACACTGTGATTTCCCTCAACGTATACAACCGAGGGACTCGCTGTTCAGCGGCTGTACCAACGCCATAAAATTGTACCACAAGGCAGTGGGCCCCGAACAGATTCACTATTATGATTTCACTAGCTTGTACCCGTTTGTGAATAAAACAAAAATGTACCCGGTCGGTCACCCCACTATCATTTTTCAGCAGTTTGGCGATCTTAGGCAGTATTTTGGATTAATTAAAGCCACCGTCCAGCCTCCACGTGGTCTCAATTTTCCAGTCCTGCCTCTCAGGTTTTGTGGGAAATTAATGTTCACCCTCTGTCGCACCTGCGCGGAGACAGAAGCTCAGACTGTGGACTGTCATCACACAGAGGATGAGAGAGCTTTAACCGGTACTTGGTGCAGTGTGGAAATAGCAAAGGCCATTGACAAAGGGTATAAAGTTTCAAAAGTATATGAGATTTGGCATTACCCCGAACGTACTTCTGAGTTATTCTCAGACTATATCAAGCTTCATCTAAAAGGCAAGCAGGAGGCCTCGGGCTACCCTGCCTGGTGTACGGATGAGGCTTCCCGAGACCGTTATATTTTAGATTATTATCAGAAGGAAGGTGTGCAATTGGACCGCGATAACATCGCCGTAAATCTGGCTAAGAGACAAATTTCAAAGTTGTTTTTAAATTCTCTTTGGGGTAAATTTGGGCAAAAACCTCTCCATCTCACTACTAGCTTAGTCAAGGACGGTGAGGAATTCTTGCAATATATTTTCTCCAAACAGTATAATGTTTCTTATTTTGAATTTATCAGCGATGACATTGCTCAAATACAATGGAAGTACACCAATGAAAAGTATACCCTACCTGGTAGCGTTAATGTTGTCATTGCTGCTTTCACCACGGCCTATGCCCGGTTAGAGTTGTACGATTTACTGGACAGTCTGGGAGAGGGTGTTGTACCACGACACCGACTCGGTCATTTTTACTTCTCAGCCTGGTCAGTACAATCCTCCTCTGGGTGACTATTTAGGAGAGCTCACCAGTGAGTTAAATCCTGGTGATTATATTACTGAATTTGCTTCAGGCGGTCCAAAGACGTACGGGTATAAAACGGCACAAGGCAAAACATGTATGAAGGTAAAAGGTATCACCATCAATCACGAAACCGGTAAAATTATAAACCTCGAATCACTAACCAATCTAGTTCAGAATTTTGTGACGTCTCATGAAGCCCCTCCTCAAGAGTTACTGGTTCACGGTAAGCGGATCCATCGAAATAAAAAACGTTTCACTTTAGAAAACAGACCACTCAGGAAGAAATTCAGAGTGGTGTATAATAAGAGGGTTCTCCTAAAAGATTACAACACAAGACCTTATGGCTACTAAAAGAGATTTTGACGCACGCCTTCAACACCCCTTCGCTAAAATTATCTCGGGGCCCTCTTGTTCCGGTAAATCCTATTATGTGAAAAAATTATTGGAACATTCGAACCACGTTGTGTCTCATCCTTTTCAAAATATAATTTGGTTTTATAGTTGCTGGCAGAAAATGTATGACGAGCTATCGGCTAAATTTCAGCAATTAAAATTTATTGAGGGACTCCCAAAGTCTTTATGCGACGACGAACTTCTCCCTCCTGAGAAGATAAATTTGGTCATTATAGATGATCTGATGGATTCGGCTAGCGAAAGCCAGGAAATAGAAAAGGCTTTCACAAAATATACTCATCATCGGAATCTGTCTATCATTTACTTGGTTCAAAATTTATTCTTTCAAGGAAAGAAAAGCCGAACGATTAATCTTAACGCCAATTATATTACTCTTTTTAAAAACCCCAGGGACAAATTGCAGATTACTACCTTGGCCCGCCAAATGTATCCGAGGCGTGTTAAGTTCTTTTTGGAAGCTTTCGAAGATGCTACAAAACTACCGTACGGCTGTCTCTTAGTGGATTTAAAGGCACAGACCCCAGACGAACTGCGTTTAAGAACAGGTCTGTTTCCGCCCGACCGGCCGGTCGTGTACACCGTGAAAAGATAAAAGAAGCTGTTCTGAGTCAAAGTTACATATTCTGTCAGCATGTCGGCCAGAATAAGCAGAAACCTACAGCCTCTGAGGGCCTTACTCCGTTGCTTTTGTCGCCGCCGTAAAATTCTTATAAACGCCTCTTCTGACGATTTAATTAATGCTTTGTCCGAAATAGCCTGTAATACTTTAAAAGGTAATATACCTCTTTCACCCAAACAGTTTAAGCTACTCAAGAAGCATAAA
This sequence comes from Erpetoichthys calabaricus, assembly GCF_900747795.2. NCBI lineage: Eukaryota > Metazoa > Chordata > Cladistia > Polypteriformes > Polypteridae > Erpetoichthys > Erpetoichthys calabaricus. Next base: position 352,918,524 of record NC_041394.2, on the reverse strand, counting down.
ACATCTGTCAGAAAAATAAGTGACAGAAAACTAACCTTAAAAAAGAAGAAAGCTATTCTGAACCAGAAAGGAGGCTTTTTGGGAGCTCTTTTAAGCGTCGTCGTGCCATTCATATCCAGTTTATTAGCTTCTAGAGCATAAACATGGAATACGCTCAGAAAATGTATTTGGTCCTGCAGCAACAGATGTCTCTTTTTCAGCAAAAGAGTGCTAACCCGAACGATCTCTTGAGTGCCACGGAAACTGAACTGGACAAAGAAATGAGAAACATCCTGCAATACTGTGATATAGGGGCTGATGAGAAGGTGAAGCTTTACACTTCTATCTTGTAGAGATATCTGACTCTAGTTAAAAAGGCCGATAAAGAAACTAGCAGTCTGATGCTCGTATTACCAAAAGAAGAAAATGGCGAGGAGGGCCCTGGAACAGTCAAGGTGTCTGAGGACAAGGTTTGGCAAGAGGTTTTGAGAAGCGCGCCTGTAAAAGCAAAGAAAAATGTTGAATTTGTTTTACATAAAATGTCTGTTAACCCCCATCACACGTTTTGGAATAATCGTGGAGAGCTGTTGTTAGAAGGTAAACCTTTGGTCGGATCCAACATGGTGGATTTGGTCCGTAATCTGACCGGTTCTCATACAATACCTGAACATAGGAGACCGCGGGGGTGGAAGGAATTTGTAAATGCCATGGCCGGTTTGAACATTCCATTTTCTGTCATACCTAATGATGAAACGAGAGAACTCCTTGAAAGTTTTAAGCCACCCGCCGCCCTGCTCCCTGCTCATCAAACAGAAGTTAGCCCCTACCGACTGAAACCGAGAAAAAAAAGACTGGAATGGATTGCTTATTAATTTGTAAAATTATTTGTTTATTAAATACAATTTTATCTCATTACAGAGTGTCGTCATCCTTTAACCGTCTATTGAAATATTTACAGGTCTCTGATCTTTGCACGCAAGGGTACTGATAAAAACAGAGTCCCGGTGAAGGAAACCAGGAACGAATAAATTTAGAGACCATAGACTCATTACTGTTCACGTCCTCCGAATACTTTTTTATTACAGAGGTGTATGGGAGACCTTTTCCTCTCTGATGCAGATAGAAGAGGCAGTGTTGACCGCATTTGTCCGAGAACCAACTTTGAAGCTGTCGGTTATTGTAAATGATTTGTTTACAGTTTTTGCTTAAGAAACGGTAAATGTCATTCGGGAAGTAGATAAAGTCCGGAGGATTTCCATAGGAATCAAAAAACTCCCCATTTCCGTCTTCTGTGAGGTAAATCCCCAGCCAGTGTTCTCCGGGTTGGGTTTGACGGTGAGTATTCACTACAAACATGGCCGGCAAGACGTTATTTTTTTCCGGTAGTTGATCACACACCAGCACACCGTGGAAATATCTTTCGGTGTAGGGGTCTTGGGACAGTAGTTGTGTTAATTGTTTTGTATTCATGGTGCTTATTAGTAGTCATACAGAACATTACGTCTCTGGTTGATTTCGATGATGTTGTCAAAGACCGCATATACTATTAGATTGACGGTCCGAGGGAGAGGGACGCGGAAGCGTAATTCAAATCTCATGTTTCCAGTTTTAACTAATGAAAAATGATCACCGCATTCTTGATCGGGGGTTAGATCAAAAGCGAAAAGAGTATATCCTTGCGAGAACTCTGAACGGCTGATAGACAGAGCTTGATCCTTCAAATGCTTACCAGTGGCCAATACCAGGTTATAATATTCTCTGGCACTGTTGCCGCTTACAAAGTCTGGTTGAAAAGGTTTGGCGGGAATCTGTTCACCGTCCATGTACAGAGCCAGGAACTCTACATCGTTGTGTTTGAAATTGAACGGGTTCCGTGTATAAGACCCCGAAAAGGCCTCATTATCCACCATGCCAATCACCACATACTTTGGTAGTTGACCCATACTCGGATTCCCGCGGACATACTGAATACTTTCATATTCACCCTTTCCACAGGGTATTTAGCATTGGCTGATGTAAGGGCATGAGCGTGTCCTAATTTCATGGCTGGTGAAACTTTTACTTTTTTTACAAACAGGGAGGCTGATGTTATGATTACTCTGTAATGTTCAGCATCACCGGACATTAAGCAGAATTCATCTTTGTTCCGAACCATTTTAATCTTCACGTCTAGGCCGTTCAATAGTAGTTTTTCCTGGAAAAAGAGATCTGTATGTATGTGCCCCAGAAGTTCGACAGTCCTGCTACCGGCTGTATAGGCGCTTCTGTTATTAAAACCGATGTTTTCTCCGGCGGGGTCTGTCTCTTCCAATTTGTTAAATGTATCTTTGTAAAAAAGTCCTGTAGCAAACTGAGAATGAAGAGTCTCTTGGCTGTAATTTAGCATACCTTCTAAGACCGCTCGGTAAGGATAACAATTTGAACTCTGCGATATTAGGCGGTCCCCCAGGGTGACATCAACTTGAGAAAACAAACTGGCTATAGGGTAGTTGACAAATCCGACCTTTGCCCCGGCAGGTATGTTAGTCCTGTCAGCATTCACTATCTTTCCCCTTAGGTGTAGAAGAGTGTTATTCAAGTCCAGGTAATCTTCCCCATTTCCGGCTATGAGAAATTCTAGCGGAGCTACTTCAGAGAGGGCTGAGAGTGGTGGTACTTCAACGTATATACTTTTATCTACACTCGTTTGAGTGAAAGGCGCCGTAAACAGATCCAGTTCAGATTTGACACACTCTTCGGACATTCTGTGTATGAAAGCCATCTTCTCTTAAAAATGTCTCTCTTCTTCTTTTTGCTTGCTTTAGTCTTGTTCCTCTTCTGACGACGTTTAGATAATGCTGTAAAAATAGTGCGCCCGGCCTTTTTAGCTGGCGGGGCCTGACGCAACCCCGGTGGTCTCTTGCGTTTTGTCTTTCTCATGACCATCAAGCCCGCAACCTCCTGCTTTTCTAGGACTCCACCTGCAGCACTGGATATAGCCCCTGTGATCACATCTTTTACAATATTTTTAGCCGTGGATTTGATATGTGGTTTTGCGATGTCAAAGCCTTTTTTCAGGAGAGGTAAAGCTCTTCTAAACAATCCTCGAACTATACCTCCAATCCCCCCACCATACATTACAGGGGATCCAGAGAATCCCGGTAAGCCGTTACCCGCAAGGGTTTGATAATATTGGATGTAAGGTGTCGGGTCCTGGTAAGACCTCATTGTTTCAGTCGTGCATACAATGCCTGACGGGTCTGAAATGCAACTTCACTATCACCTTACCAAACTGAAATGGCACGTTTTTGTTCTGGTCCGTCTTTATTTCAATAGTCACTGTGTCAAAATGGTTCTTGCTGACTGGGGCATAATGCGGTTTGTCATATGTGATGGTTGTAATTTTATTCGCCTGATCCTCTATATAAACACACCTCAAAAGGGGTACGTAGCTGTCTCTGACTCTCTGATGAGATACCATATCCCCGTACACGTACAAAGTGTAAAAGCCGGCCCTGATGTTGGCGGGGAAAGGAGCCTTATAAGTTAAACCCCGAGTGTGATCAGGATGCGCTCCTAATATTCGACCCAGCTGTCCTTTTAAGTGTATAGTTTCATCCTTTTCACCCGGTACCATGTAGACTCTTCTTTCCACAGCATTATAACTGAATTTCGCAGAGCTCTCGGAAGGGACAAATCCAGCTGCAACATCTGTCAAAGTGGGCAGGCTTAAGGTTGTCGAATTCACAAAAGACACTAGGTCGTGAATACCTTCGTAATATCCGCATGGAATGTAGTAATGTTTTTTTACCCCTGGAGCTGAAAAGTAGAATTCGTTATCCGGTTTGTCTATGGTATTCCACGTATGTGGGTACTGAATTTCGGCTAGACCGACTTCCCAAGAACCTTCTAATTCTATGGGTTTAGCAAGCTTGGTCGTGAAATTGGAAATTGTGTTGTTAGGGAAAATGTCTGAGGAAGCGTTGCTCGGTAGAGTCACAAAAAAACTTTTACGCTCCATCGTATACCGCTAGAGAATGAAGAGTCGATTAGGAGCGTTCTGGATTTTATTGAACATCTTGGGCTTGGCTCTCCGGTATCCAGCTGTTAAATTTTTCTGGCCAGCTGAGCCATTTGACTAAAATGAGTCGTTTTTTTATTCTTAACTTTCCTAGCCAGTATTTTTTCAATCCTGTAAACGTCTGTGGATCCGACTTTAATTTTCTGTAATTCAGGGTCGTAAAATGATCCTACAATCTCTTCACCATCGTAGTCTTTCAGTTTGTACACCGCCGGTTCCCTAGGTACAAGTTCAGATACGGTAAAATTTCATCTGAAAATGTTTGTTCATAACCTTTCTCAAAAGGATGTCTGGTTTTAGACACCCTAACTGTGTCTCCTACTTTGAACTTAAACAACGGCGGACCCGGGGGGCTGGCTACGCTGTATAAGTTTTTGAAAACTTTCCAGGAATTTAAAGTGTTAACATCGGATGGAGCCATTTTTATGCTTCGATGATAACTTTTGTTGTAAGAGTATACTAGATCCGGCAATTTATCGATGTAGGTTCTCGTGTTATAAGCGCTGAAATATTTCCACATTTTAGATTTTAGTGTGCGGTTAAATCTCTCCACCACAGAGGCCTTTAATTCGTTTCCTGTGGTGAAATGTTTTATTCCGATCTTCTTTAACAGCTTTTGAAAATCTCGGTTGAAAAACTCTTTGCCCTTATCAGTCTGGAGCTTCTTTGGAGTTCGACCGGCGCTCAGAATGTCTTGGAAGGCTCTTGTCACTTCCTTACCCGTTTTGTTCTTCAGGGGTCGTACCCACGCATACTTAGAAAGTACATCGATACAGGTTAACAAATATTTATAACCCAGATTATGCTCTGACACATTTGTCATGTCCGCTAAATCCATTTGCCATTGCAAGTCTATATCGGATACATAAACCTTATTTCTCCTAAAATGCCTTCTAGCGGGTTTGTGAATTGTATAAGCATATTGACCGGATAACCAATCCGACACCTGTTGGTCATTACTTTCTGACCCGAAACCTCAAGAGCTCTTTTCAAAGAGTCTTTTCCCCCAATGCTACCAGGATTTGCCGGGTTATAATAAACTTTTTTCAAGTAACCCTCCATCACCGACGGTGAAAGAAAAATGTCAATGGTTTAAAAATCAAATGAGTCTTTATTGTTAATTTTCAAAACAACATTGTTTAAATTTCAAAACAGCATGATTAAAATTTCAAAACGGCAGTATTAAAAAACATGATTAAAACATTTCATAGAACAGGAACATAGAAAAATCAGACGAAGTGTCTGAACTCAAAGTCGTACTCCCCGTAAAACCCCAAAGGTGCATCGGTCGTGTTCGGTTCAGAAAAATGTCTTTTAGAAAAGGCATCGGCTATTTCACGTATTTTCGAGTAAGAGGGATCGTCCATGTTGTGAAAGGCTTGTACAATAGCTTCGCTAATAGAATGTTCATTTTCCAGTTCATCGACAGCATTTTGAACAAATGAATGAACCTTGTGAAAAGGCAGAAAGATGTTGAAGCAACCCAGAGTCTTTATGACCAGGCTCCTGAGCCAAGGTTTCCGGAAAACAGTCAGAACCTCTTGAAAGCGGCCAACCCAATAAACAGAGTCAGGCTCAAACAGACACGTATGCTGCGTCTGGCTGGGGTGATCTATGAAACAGCCATGACAGGTGCTTTTTAGGTCCCGATCGACTATTATGTCCAGCAGAGCCGCAATCAAACTCTTTACCAGTTTCAGAGTCTTTCGAAGTGTTTGACCCAGGGGCCCGTCAGTTTGTTCAAGGTCCATACTCTCATAATCAGCATTCTGGGACAATGGCTTCCATGCGGACAGAGCATCTACCAGTTCGTCCATGGCCTCTTCTTGCCACATGGCCTGCACGGCTATCTCCTCAGCAGGGACAAAAAGGTCAGGTACTGTACGGTTCTCCAGGAGACTGTCCATCCAATACATATCATCAGGGGCGGGTAACTGTGGTTCAGGCCAATAGATCTGGTCATTTGAGGGCATCAGAAGATGGGTCTGAAGGAGAGTTATTAGGAGCAGAGTACCCGGAGTTAGGTACGATGTCGTCGGGCCAAAACAGGCCGTCGCGGTGCGCCGTCTGTTCCATAGACCAACAGGTCTGATCAGGAGCGTAGCCGGCGGGGTGTTGGTTGTCACCCGACCAAAACACATCGTTGTCTGTCAGCATCTGGTCTGCAGCAGAGTAGCGGGGCTGTAGGTTAGTGTCGATCATCTCGTCGGGAGTAGAGTAGGCGGTGTTGGCTTGAAGGTTAGCCGGCCAAAACACATCGTTGTCTGTCGGCATCTGGTCTGCAGCAGAGTAGCGGGGCTGTAGGTTAGTGTCGATCATCTCGTCGGGATTAGAGTAAGCGGTGTTGGCTTGAAGGCTAGCCGGCCAAAACAGGTAGTCAGCGGTGGACGTATGTTCCATACCTCCGGAGCTTGGTTCTTCGGAGCGCATCAAAATGTCGAGGACTTCTGCCACCTCAGAGGCCGAGAGAACAGGGAGACGACCGGCCCAGCTAGCACCAGCTTCGGTAGGGTAAGTAGTTGAAGACATCTCGATAGGTTTTTAGGTTAATGTAAACTATGGAAAAGACCTCTGTATTCATCCCCGCTCACTTAGGGGGTGGTTGCCTCCCAGTTTTCTTCCTCCTCCTCCGAGCATGAATTATTCAACATGCTAAACTCCTCCTCTAATTTTCTTTTAATTCTTTTCATCTGGTCAGAGAGTTTCCCTTGGTAAATAGCTTCATCAATATTTGGCATAAGAGCTTTAAAAAAAGTCCAGTCTTTTATAGAAAAATTAATTTCACTCACTCGCTCCTTTATCACATTTTCTTTATCTTCCTCCTCTTCGTGACCAGCCTCGTTATATTCGGGAAGGATAGGCTCCTTCTTGGAAACGGCGATCGTGAGCTGTCCCTCAGCATTTCTTTTCACCTCTACCCGGCACAAAGCACAGTTAGAATCGTACCAGACTGAGCTGAAGCGTGGTTCCCGTAACTCCCGTAACGTTCTTCTGGACACCCTGTTTGCTTTCAGTTTCTTAGGAGCGTTCACAAGACCGTCCATTCTGTTTGCTTTTGTGTGTCGTGGCGTTTTCACTAAATGACTAGAATTTTATACAAGAACTCTTTCGTCTCCTCCCCCAGTGAGGGTGAGAGACACGCCTCACCCCTAACCCTATAGGCAGATAGAGAGATAAAGGCGTACCTCGGGGGGCGTGAGTATTGTTAATGGGGCGTGATAGGTGTCCAATTTACGAAAGACCCAACCTAAAAGGTGTGGTTTAGAGATGATCAATTATGACGGTGGTCCAACCCCCCAGGGGCGGGGTATAGTTCATATTTTTATAGTTTCATAAATTTTCATATTTTTATAGCTACATAAATTATATTTTTATGTTTTCATATTTTCATAACTCCTATTTTCATATTTTTTATATTTTTATATTTTCATATTTTCATAAATCATATTTTCATATTTCCATATTTTCATATTTGGGGCGGGGCTTAAATGTCATAAATCAATCTAACACCTCCTTTGACAGTTGCTTTCTGTATGTACTACTACTTAAGCTTCTTCCGTTCTGAGCCGCTCGGCGTATAATCAGTACAGGCGACCACTAGGGGTGCTGTTTAACACAAGGGGCGACGGAACCATTTATTTCGAATATATTTTTTTACTCATAATATTGCAACAATATTATTTTCTAAGACGTTATAATTTTAAATGAAAGTAAATTAATTGAATATACTCAAAGATGATATGAAAACGGATTTTTGACATGCACCCTCAACAGCTCCACGACAATCAATACCCCCGCTCCTCCTCTCCTTTGCCTGTTGCTACCTGTTCATGAGGGGTGGGCGATTACGTTCAACCCACAAGACTTCAAATACATCCGGGTAGCACGGTGGTAGCGCTGCCTCGCAGTAAGGAGACCTGGGTTTGAGCCCTCCCTGCGTGGAGTCTGCATGTTCTTCCCGTGTCCTCCGGTTTCCTCCCACAGTCCGAAGACATGCAGGTTACGTGCATTGGCGATCCTAAATTGTCCCTAGTTTGTGTGCTTTGCGTGTGTGTGTCCTGCGGTGGGCTGGCGCCCAGCCCGGGATTTGTTCCTACCTTGTGTTCTGTGCTTGCTGTGATTGGCTCCAGCAGACCCCCGTGACTCTGTGTTAGGATATAGCGGGTTGGACAACGTCTGACTGACTGATTACCACTATTTTACAAATAAACTTTAAATACCATAAGAGCATGTCAAAAAGACACAAACCCTCTGGTGCACAGGGAAGAAAAAGAAGAAAAGCACAGGAGGAGAAACGGGAAAGAGACAAAGGTAAATGTACAATTTATTTATCTGAAAGTGTCTTACCCAAACATGTCAATCTCGAAGCCTGCGTTACAAATGTATTCGGCCCGTGGGATTGTAACTTATGTCTATGCAGTTTCCACGTTTATCCCCAACAATGCCGTAGCTTCGCGGACAATCTGCTGAAATACTCTCAAAGTTTGGCAGCACATACCTGTGATGAAGATGAACAAAACTTCACACAGGAGTCGTCTCACTGATGCACGTCTTCATTCAGTCTTGAGAATTTCCGCGGCTCAGAGCCTGAGATCTGGCTTGGGCTAATGTGCATCAAAGTCACAGAGAGCGTGCTTGAATGAATGTTTTCCTTTTTGCTGTTTTCTCCTGTAATTGAAAGGTAGAATGTTCGTAGCTGTATGTTTGGATGTTCAGTGAGGATTTTGTGGCTGTTTTGATAGCCTGCAATAAAATATTTTCATTAGAAATGATTCTGTGCTAATAGAGAGGAAGACATGATCAATGAATGCCCCTGTCGTCTTTTATTTTAATGTTGATCTCTCATTTTTTTATTTAATCAATAAGCTAGGTTTATGTCTTGGGACATGTTAAGTTGAAATTTTTATATGAATAAATTGACATGTGAAAAATCTGCTCAGTTTACTCTGTTTTTCAATAAATACTGACCCAATTTGGCCCTCGACTTGGATCCAGTTTTTAATTTTGAGCTCCTGTGCGAGCGTTTGTCTAACCCTTTAAGCACACTGCTAGCTAACGTCACCTAGGTACATTAAAACTTCTGTTAAAACTTGGCAAATATCGCCCTCTGCTGCTCACCACCATTTGTGAAAGTCGCTCTTCGCACGCTAAAGCAGTTGCGCGCTTTCCATCTCTCGCTGGAAAAGCTCGTGCATTGATTGGATTAGGTGGATTATGTTATTTGCATACAGGTGCAAAGGGGAATAGGAATTGTGGGGAAATAGTCCTATTTAAAGATAATCATTATAGTGTCTGTTTCACTGAATGATGTTATGCTAAATTTTCAATTTGTTTTATTAAATGACATATGTTTTGGTGACTTAGTTTAAAAACAATAAAAATAAAAAAAAAATCTATACAATGTCGTCAGAATCAAAAGGTGTATATTCTGCTACTAGTTTAAATAAAGAACTTCAGAATCGGTCTTGAAGTTTTAGCAATCAGTTGAGTGTTTCTTTTCATTAAGAGAAATATTAAAAACAATAGAGTTCAAATACATCCGGGCAGCACGGTGGTAGCGTTGCCTTGCAGTAAGGAGACCTACCCGGGTCCTCCCTGCGTGGAGTTTACATGTTCTCCTCGTGGCTGCGTGGGTTTCCTCTCACAGTCCAGAGACATGCAGGTTAGGTGCATTGGTGATCCTAAATTGTCCCTAGTGTGTGTGTGTGTCCTGCAGTGGGCTGGCGCCCTGCCCGAGGTTTGTCTCTGTCTTGCGTCCTGTGCTGGCTGGGATTGGCTCCAGCAGACCCCCGTGACCCTGTAGTTGGGATATAACGGACTGGACACTGACTGACTGACAAATACATCCCGATTCCTACTTATTTTCTGAAATGGCACCCCTCAAGAGCGTATTTTTTCCTGAGACAGTCTTGTAAACAGACGTTGCAATTTGACATTCTCCAATAGTGAATTCGAGGTCCTAAATATTTTGCTGTCCCCAGTCCTATCTTCAGGTTTCAATGTACAAGTCTGGCAGTGATGATTCCTCGTAAACCAAAAGGGGTGTCGGGGTGCCATTTAGAACTTCACTTAGGGCAGCAAAAATCCAAGAGCCGGCTCTGCTTCTCGTCACTCTGATGAGCTGTTGGGAGTGTCCAGGACCGCCGTTAGCATGTGGGAGGCCGGTGCAATACCTAATATGGGGCCCCTAATTTAATTTAAAAGGAATTGACATGTAACTTGAGGGAGATATTACAAAAAATATTACTCATAAATAAATAAATAAATAAATTCCATCCATCCATTATCCGGCCCACTATATCCCAACTACAGGGTCACGAGGGTCTGCTGGAGCCAATCCCAGCCAACACAGGGCGCAAGGCAGGAAACAAACCCCGGGCAGGGCGCCAGCCAACCGCAATAAAAAAAATTGTATATGCTATATTTATATGAATTAAGAAAACCATACACTTAAAATTTCATTAAAAACATTATTTTAACTTGTCATTACGAAAACATTACAATATGAGAAATATGATGCAAGAAGAGCTACTACAATACAACAAATTGAGTTTTTAAACATTAGTTGACATTTATTTTTTGAGGTTTCTTTTCCGCAAAATCATTTATTATATCTTCAGATCCAATGAATTCACATAATTCGTTATCTATTGAGAGTAGTAATAATAAATCAGTTGATATACATTTTTTTATCATTCGTCTCTCTCATAATATATACCCTTACTTTTTTTTTTTTTTTTTTGAGATCAATTTGAGTTTGCTCAACAAATACTGCACACCTGATTTAAATTTCCGTGGGTGTGCTATATGTGTATACTTTATTTTTCTTTTTTTAACTGAAAATAGGTAAGGTATATCCATCCATCCATTTTCCAACCCGCTGAATCCGAACACAGGGTCACGGGGGTCTGCTGGAGCCAATCCCAGCCAACACAGGGCACAAGGCAGGAACCAATCCTGGGCAGGGTGCCAACCCACCGCAGAGGTAAGGTATATGTAAGGTAAAATGGGGGGGTTCAACCTGTTGGGTACACTAGGTCATCAGATTTATCCCTCCTATAATTTAATGCATCAGTAAGGAAAATAAAAATCAGTTAAGATGTCTTTGATGCAATTGTTCACTCATAATATAAAAAGGCCAAACCCTCATTTTAATAGTTATTTTGAATGGGAAATAACGGGCATAGGTCAAGTGCTGTAAGCAAGAAGAATTCGCTTAACAAATGTTCAGAGTCTGAAATTCTGATAATACCAACATCCTAATTAAAATCTGGAGAATTGCTCAAAAATAGAGAGAAACAACATTGACTATAGTGTCTTTTCAGGAAGTTTTTATTTTTTGGGCTGTGTTCTTGTCCAAGTCCTGCTTCAAATGAGGTGTTATGAAGATTGAGGCCTGTGATCTGGTGCTAGTCCTGTGGCTCAGTTCTGGAAGGCAGATATGAATGAGAGTATCGGTGTCACAAATGTGACAAAGAACCATAGCATAGTTTGGGGCAGCCACCCGTATCTTATTTCGTGGCTGCAAAATTAACACAATTGATGGCACTGATGTGCACAAATTATAGTCCTAAACAGAAATGAAGGGATAGGGGAAAAGTGGCGGCTTTTAATGGTCAATAAGGGAAATGACATTGGGGGGTGGGAATTGGAAGGGTCTTCCTCCATAGGCTTAGACCCATGAGAGATGTCAAAGGGGTCAGAAGCAGGCTTGATGTTATCAGGACCAGGCGGGATTGCCCATGAATGGTCTGCAGAAAAGCGAGAAAAAAGAGTTAGTGCACTCTGTCACATCCCAGTCAGGCTCGGAGTCACCCTCATTCAAGCCCTTTAGCTACCTCCCATGCGCACATGTGTGACAATGGCAGTATGTGGGCCACATGATAGTGGTGAACCTGGGCCAGCACTGGGCCGTTACCCATTTGCTGACTTAACATCAATGGTACAAGTGGAGACCAGTCAGAGGTCAGGCCTGAAATTGCTGATGACGTCCAGGTCCTCAGAAATGTAATCCTGTTTTATTTAAGACAAATTGAACAAACTTTCCATTGTAATCCCTACATTGACCCAAACAAACTGAAATTTGGACATAACAGCTTGCTTAGTTAGATTTGTGGACAAACTAAAAAGGAAAGTTGGACCAAAAACCTGCAGCACCTTGCAGTCCCCAGGATGAGTTTGGGAGCCACTGCTGTGACGTGTTGGGTGGTCCTTTCATCCTGAAGTCCACTTCGGTATTCGAAGGAACAGTCATTGACAGGAGAAATTTCAAAGTAAAAATATAAATTCACGTAAGCTGCCCTAATTGATTGCATTCAAAAGACATTTAATGATTTATTCACGAGGCTCACATGTATAATAAACAAGAATAGTTGTGTCAGTTACTGGAAATATTAAAATGGGTAAATTAATTACACTTAAAATCTAAATGTTCTCAACTGCCACAGAAATTGTCACCCTCTGGAAGAGGTTCATAAATAAATAGATCCCTAGTAAAGCATCAAAAATCAAATCTAATATCATATTAATAACCATTTACCTTGAAATAGTATAAAACAATACTCCATATGCTAATGCTTTCAATTTGTCATTTTTTAATCATTCTAGATGTTGCTTGTAGAATTCAAGGACCACCCATGAATAATCAGATATCAAACATCTAACCATTTACGTGACCAGCAACCTCTAAATGGAATGAAATGACACTCCATGTGCCTACATTACCAATGTCCATTTTATCTCAAAGTTTTATTGAAAGGAGTAACTTTGACACCTTGCATTCCACTAGGGGGTGAACCCCTGGGATCGGTTGATGTAGCATTCAAAAGGTCAAGCCCTTCTGATCAGTTTTGCCAGACACATTAGCTTACTTTTATCATAAGAGTGTAACTTCTTGCTTAAAATATGGACCAAAAAATTCAGATTTATTTGGGGTCTATAGGGCAAAACATATGGGCAAACCCACAAAGCTCAATATCATGCATAACAAGACATCAAGCTGATGTGAACAGTATATCATATGTGGGGGGTGTTGGGGGTCCTCATATGGGTGAGTCAGGAGGTGCTGGCCAGTTCTTAACTACAATTCTTAACTACATGGGCTGAATGGCCTGTTCTTGTCTAGAGTGTTCTAATGTTCTACAATTCCATTTCCAATCATGTGCTTTGCAGATGCTTTTATCCCAAGTGACTTCCTCAAGATGTCAATATAATCAAATAAACGTCCATCTGGGGGACTGTTTGGATAAAGTGTGACAGCACAAGATGATAAAATTAATAATCATAAGTGAAGAGCTGAGAAAACAAAACACTTCCAAATTACAATTCCAAGATTGGAAAACCCAACTGCTGATATCAGTTTGACTGAAATTTACCGAATAAGAAATCCTCCAAACGCTTCTTTAGCACATTGAGGGAGTCAGCAGTTCAGATGGAGGTGGGCAGAGTGCTTCACCAATAAAGAGCTACACATGAAAAGAGTGCAGACTGAGATTTGATACCATGCAAAGGTGGCATCACTAGATGTCATTGATCAGCACACCTGAGTGGACGAGATGGAGCACAGGCCCTCAGAGGTATCTCCACATATTTAGTTGCTGACTTACTGACTGCTCTGTAAGTAAATATGAAGGATTTAAACCTAATATGTGCCACAGCAGAAAAAGAGTTTAGTGATCTGAAGAGAGGAGTGACATGTGCCCGCTTTGGCTGGTTGAACATCAGACGTGCCACTGCATTTTGAATCATGTGCAGCAGTTTGGTGGCATCTGCCGGTGCTCTTGCCAATAGGGAGTTGCAGTAGTCCAGACTTGACAAGTCCAAAGACTGGAGCAGCAGTTGCACTGCATACTTTATCAGATGTTGACTTGTCTTGTGGATATTATACAGAGTGAACCTAAATGATCGAGAGACTGTAGCGACATGGTCCTTAAATGAAACCAGGATGTCTATCACCTCCCGAAGGTTACATAAAGACTTGATAGATGATAGTGATAGTGGGCTAAGCTGAACAGAGATGGGGTGCTAAATAGGTGGAGAAGCCTGGATAACAAGCAGGTCCATTGTGCCAGGTTGAGCTAGAGGTAGTGTTCTTTCATCCAAGTCACAATGTCAGTGAGACATCAAATAGAGATTTTAGGTGATATCTTGTGGTATTCATGAGGCAATGACAGAAACAACTTTGTACAATCAGCATAGTGTGGAATGGAAAAACTATGGGACTGGATGATAGAACCAAGAGAGGAGGTGTGGAGTATAGAGTTTGCAGAGTGGTAGCTCTGTGGCTAAAGATTTGCATTGGAATCTAGAAGGATCCATTTCCTTTCAGCTCTCCTAAGCTCTGTCCAGAGGCTATGAAGGTCTTCTGAAAGCTCTATGCAGGAGGGTCTTTTACATGCAGACCTATCTGAGTTTAGGATGGACAGTATGAAGGCAAGAGTGAAGAATGGAAAGGCCATTGGTCCAGATGACATACCTGTTGAAGCATGGAGGCGTTTAGGAGAGATGGCAGTGGAGTTTTTAACCAGATTGTTTAATGGAATCTTGGAAAGTGAGAGGATACCTGAGGAGTGGAGAAGAAGCGTACTGGTGCCGATATTTAAGAATAAGGGGATGTACAGGACTGTAGTAACTACACGGGGATAAAATTGATGAGCCACAGCATGAAGTTAAGGGAAAGAGTAGTGGAAGCTCGGCTAAGAAGTGACGTTGCATTGTGTCTTTGTGGACCTGGAGAAAGCATATGACAGGGTGCCTTGAGAGGAGCTGTGGTATTGCATGAGGAAGTCGGGAGTGGCAGAGAAGTACACAAGATTTGTACAGGATATGTACGAGGGAAGTGTGACAGTGGTGAGGTATGTGGGAGGAATTACAGATGCATTCAAGATGGATGTGGGATTACATCAGGGATCGACACTGAGCCATTTCTTATTTGTAATGATGATGGACACATTGACAGACGAGATTAGACAGGAGTCCCCGTGGACTGTGATGTTTGCTGATGACATTGTGATTTGTAGTGAGAGTATGGATCAGGTTGAGGAGACCCTGGAGAGGTGGAAATATGCTCTAGAGAGGAGAGGAATGAAGGTCAGTAGGAACATGACAGAAAATGTGTGTAAATGAGAAGGAGGTCGGTGGAATGGTGAGGATGCAGGGAGTAGAGTTGGCAATGGTGGGTGAGTTTAAATACTTGGGATCAACAGTACAGAGTAATGGGGATTGTGGAAGAGAGGTTGAAAAGAGAGTGCAGGCAGGGTGGAATGGGTGGAGAAGAGTGTCAGGAGTGATTTGTGACAGTTGGGTATCAGCAAGACTGAAAGAGAAGATTTACAGGACGGTTTTGAGACCAGCTATGTTATATGGGCTGGAGACGGTGGCACTGACCAGAAAGCAGGAGATACAGCTGGAGGTGGCATAGTTAATGATGTTAAAAATTGCATTGGGTGTGACGAAGATGGACAGGAATAGAAATGAGGACATTAGAGGGTCAGCTAAGGTTGGACAGTTGGGAGACAAAGTCAGAGAGGTGAGATTGCGTTTCTTTGGACATGTGCAGAAGAGAGATGCTGAGTATATTGGGAGAAGGATGTTAAGGATAGAGCTGTCAGGAAGAGGAAAAGAAAAGGGCCTAAGTGAAGGTTATTGGATGAGGTGAGAGAGGACATGAAGGTTGTGGGTGTGACAGAGCAAGATGTAGAGGACAGGAAGAGATGGAACAAGATGATCCCCTGTGGCAACTACTAACAGGAGCAGCCAGAAGAAGAAGAAGAAGTATGAAGGCAAGAGCAGGGCACAGGGCATCACTGGCAGCATTGGTGTCACAGTATAGAATGAGGGAAGGAGCAAAGAGAAAAGAATGAAAACACGATTTAATGAAGGAAAAAGTTATCAGATGTGATTGCTATGAGTGCAGTTTACACTTTCTGCCATGTTCAAGGGAAGCAGTCATTTACTGCAGGAGATCTGCTGTCCATTTATAGCAGTCTCTGTTCATAGAATGTGGTTTCTGGAGTTCAGGCGTGTCACTGTACAAGCAAAATGAATGAATGTTGTTAATGTAGCTGAAGTCCTGTAGGAGATCAAGGATGAGCTCAGAACATCTTTTTACATAAAACATAGACAAGAAAATGAACAGCTGTCCATTACAAATGAGCTTAGTGGATATTGCTGTTGTGATAGTGGGGATGTTTTGTACCATGAATCAGAGGGCATCCTGTAGAAGATGGGTTTGGACTGCTGAACAGAAGACTGTGGTGCAAGCAAGACTGGTGCTTGGGGATGGCAAGTGGGGTGACCACGGCAACGAGACCGCCCAGTCCCCTCTGGGCATTCTACCTAACAAAAATGAAATAGTCCTCTTTGTATTTAGGGTTCTCACAGAAAGACTTGATGATGATGGTCCTGCAGACTTCTGTCTTTTAATCCATCATTGTTGAAACATCATGGTGCTTTGAGTAGATGGTGGTGGCGCAAACCCCCACCACAAAGAAACTGGAAAAAGAAACAGAAGAGAGAGTAGGGGTTAGTACAGATTTTAGAGCCACCATGAATAGTTATTATAATGAATTGGATATACAGAGTATCAGGATTAAATTACAGTGAAGTTATGAGAAGGCCATGTTAAAGTAATGTGTTTTCAGTAGTTTTTTAAAGTGCTCCACTGTATTAGCCTGGCGAATTCCTACTGGCAGGCTATTCCAGATTTTAGGTGCATAACAGCAGAAGGCTGCCTCACCACTTCTTTTAAGTTTAGCTCTTGGAATTCTAAGGAGACACTCAGTTGAGGATCTGAGGTTACGATTTGGAATATAAGACGTCAGACATTCCGATATATAAGATGGGGTGAGATTATTTAAGGCTTTATAAACCATAAGCAGAATTTTAAAGTCAATCCTGAATGACACAGGTAACCAGAGAAGTGACATCAAAACTGGAGAAATGTGCTCGGATTTTCTTTTCCTAGTTAGGATTCTAGCAGCTGCATTCTGTACTAGTTGCAAACGATTTACGTCTTTTTTCGGTAGTCCTGAGAGGAGTGCGTTACAGTAATATAGTCGACTGAAAACAAACGCGTGAACTAATTTCTCAGCATCTTTCGATGATATAAGAGGTCTAACTTTTGCTATGTTTCTTACGTGAAAAAATGCTGTCCTAGTGATCTGATTAATATGCGATTTAAAATTCAGATTACAGTCAACGGTTACCCCTAAGCTTTTTACCTCCGATTTGACTTTTGATCCTAATATATCCAGTTTGTTTCTAATAGCCTCATTGTATCCATTATTGCCAATCACTAAGATTTCAGTTTTTTCTTTATTTAGCTTGAGAAAATTACTATTCATCCATTCAGAAATACAAGTAAGACACTGTGTTAGTGAATCAAGAGAATCGGGGTCATCAGGTGCTATTGATAAATACAGCCGTGTGTCATCAGCATAGCTGTGGTCGCTCACATTGTGCCCTGAGATAATCTGACCTAACGGAAGCATGTAGATTGAGAAGAGCAGCGGACCCAGGATAGAGCCTTGTGGAACACCATATAGGATATCATGTGTCTTTGAGTTGTAATTACCACAGTTAACAAAGAATTTTTTCCCTGCCAGGTTGGATTCAAACCAATGTAAGACACTGCCAGAGAGACCCACCCACTGACTAATGCGATTTCTAAGAATATTGTGATCAATGGTGTCAAATGCGGCAGTCAGATCTAAGAGGATGAGAACAGATAAATGGCCTCTGTCTGTATTTACCCGCAGGTCATTTACTACTTTAATGAGTGCAGTTTCTGTGCTGTGATTTGTTCTAAAACCTGACTGAAATTTATCAAGAATAGCATGTTTATTGAGGTGGTCATTTAACTGCGTAATGACGGTCTTCTCTAGAATTTTACTTAAGAAAGGCAGGTTAGAGATGGGTCTAAAATTTTCAAGAGCAGAGGAGTCGAGATTATTTTTCTTAAGTAGGGGTTTAACTACAGCAGTCTTAAGACAGTCTGGGAAGACCCCCGTATCTAATGACGAATTTACTATGTCAAGAACATTATCAATAAGCACGCCCAATACTTCTTTGAAAAAATTTGTGGTATTGGGTCAAGGATGCAGGTGGAGGGTCTCAGTTGAGAAGTTATTTTATATAAATCAGGTAAATATATCCTGGTGAAAGAATTTAATTTGTTTGTAACGGAGTACTGGGGCTTAGGAGGATCCTCAGTGTTGGGGAGATATACTATGTTATTTCTAATATCATTAATTTTTTAATTGAAAAATACAGCAATAGCCTCACAGATTTTACTGGAAGTACTTAGGAGGCATTCCTTTGAGTTACCTGGGTTTAGTAGACGATCAATTATAGAGAATAAGACTCTGTGGGGTTACTAGCATTGTTATTTATAATCTTAGAGAAATAACAGTGCCTCTCAAGACAGACTGTGTTATTGTATTCTGTTATTTTAACTTTTAATATTTCATAGTGGATAGTTAGTTTAGTCTTCCTCCATTTACGCTACGGCATGTTCTCTTTAGATCAGACAGTCTTTGGGTCTTCTATGGTATAACAATGCTAGAAGATTTTTTAACTGTCTTTTCAGGTGCGACTATGTCAACAGCAGCTCTAACTTTAGTATTAAATGTTTCCACCTTACTATTTACATTATCCTCGCTATTATAGTTGGCACTATAAACAGACTGATTGCTTAGAATGTTTGTAAGTTTTAAAGCTGCTGATGAGTCAAAGAAGCGTTTTTTTAACAATATGCTTCTCATGAATGTTTTCTATCAATATTTCTACATTAAATAGTAGAAGAAAATGGTCTGATAGACCCGTATCAATTACCTGCTTTATATCAACTTTTAGTCCGTTAGTAATCACTAAGTCTAACGTATGACCTGCTTTATGTGTAGGCTGATTAACGAGCTGTCTCAAGTCAAGAGAGTCCAGGAGGTTCATGAATTCTTTTACTTTTTGGTCATACTGATTATCTATATGAAAGTTAAAGTCGCCGAATATTAAGACTGTGTCATAGTTCGTAAATAAAATTGACATTAAGTCAGAGAATTCCTCAAAGAAAGACGCATTAAATTTAGGAGGTCTCTGTGTTCGACTGATCTTTATTTCCAACACTAAATAAATAAATAATCACACAAACATGAAGGTTTGATCATTAATACTTTACAATTGTTATTTAAGCCATTATAGTCTGATTATCATTCGGTTAAAGAAAGTGAGTATTCAAGATTAATAAAAGTAAAATTAATAAAAAGACATGCAACAGAATTAAAAAGAAAGAAAAACTGTGGAAAGCTCTTGTATCTTCCATGCTGCCTGTCAGCCTGGAGGTGCCAACTTGCCATTACTTCAGGGGGTCCTTGCTGGTGAGACCCCTTCTCATGTGTTGCCTTTCTCACACTATGGCTTCAAACGTGGCTCTTCTGCACGTAGTTCAGAATACTGACCTCTTAACTATGTCAGAGCCAATACACAGCTTGCCTGCACTTTTAAACCCTGCCTCTAGTTAAACAAGCACACCTCACTATAGCCTCCTGGCTCTAAGAGCAGAAGCGTATGAGCTATGAATGAATTTTCAGAGACAAGAAATTTAAATGTAATAAAGATAAAGTTGTCCTGGAGACAGGATGACCACATCATACCTAGATTAGCTTTATAAAATCAGTATAAAAGTTGATCAAAAAAGACTAAAAGAAAGATCTTGACTTATGGCCGATACCTCAAGCAACGCAAAAAATGGGTCACCAGGAAAAAACGAAACATCTAGCAATACCAGGTTGTGTGGTGTTCACACTTTATTTTGCTTTTGGTTTATGGCACTGTGTATTTCACCTATAATACTTCTCTCTTGCCTGTTATGGAGCTCTGTCTAATTACCTGAAGTTACAGGAATTGGGAAGTGATGAACTATTTTGGTAAGAATATGTTTTAAGGTCTACATAAGTAAGAGTATAAAAGGGAAAAGTGTCACCCTAGGACCCTCCAGTGACAAAACAAAAATCATCCACTGAATCCGAACACAGGGTCACGGGGGTCTGCTGGAGCCAATCCCTGCTAACACAGGGCGTAAGGCATTGAACCAATCCTGGGCAGGGTGCCAACCCACCGCAGAAACAAAAATCATAATTGGGCTTTTCTGTTTTTAACTTTTTAATTAAAAATAGTAAAATGATTTCTAATTATCCCCTGTGTTAATAGAAATAATTTTAGTTTTTGAGTAGACAGAAAATATCAACATTTTGTGCTAGTGTAACAGTGAGTGCTTTGACATGCACGTACAAAACTGGGATAAAGTGAGTAACCAGGCTAAGGTAGAAACCTGCTTTCTTATAAATCTCCGTTTAAATGCACAAGTGCATTTACAGAGTTTTGCTTTGTCAAAAGGCTCCTATGTTATAGAAATGAGCTAAGCAAAAATGAAAAATCATCACGGGCCACAGCAAATCCAAAAACACACATGGAATCTGTCTCTCTTGAGCATTGTGGTGTTACTTTTAAAAATAACTTAATTATATTATACTTACAAAAAGAGTAACCAAACATGTTACTGTATATAGTGTAAAGGACGACAGACATGGGCTGTCATCTCGACATGTACAGGAGATTTTTTATACGTCTCGAAGGTGCTTTAAAAGGGAACTGTAGCATACATCTGTGTGATTTTTACAAGGCTTATATCGAACTAGTTATCTTATGCATCACCTTGAAAAGTGAAGTACAATCCATGGACAGACGTTCTGGGCGCTCACGAACAGGCGGGGGTCGGAGGAAGGGAACTTGCAGACAGCAAGTTGGTTGTTGAGAAATTGGTCTAAAATAGTTGGAGTGGAGATGGCTCTCTGAAACTGCTTCTCAGAATGTCCTTCTTGTCTCACACTATGTGATAATCAGGAAACAGGGAGCTGATATGCAAATAGATCAAAATAAATTCACTAAGAAATGGTTTAGAAACCCTTCTGCTGTGCCACACGTGACTTTGCTAGTAGCTGAGAGGATTTGAGAGCAAAGACTTAGAGCCTGTGATGAAAAAGCGCAAAGCGAGCGAGGATAAAAAATGCATAAGAATTTAGTACACAGCTAGCATGGAAGGTGTGCCCAAAGTAGTGGAACTGCCAGAATCTCCACAGTTAGAAATGCATGAAACAAAGCAAGAACTACTAAGGCTTGACATGGAGGAGCAGTCCTGACCAAGCTGTGGTCTGCACATGACACGGATGTGGGCCTAGTAGTTGAGCCAGTCCAGTGGAAGTGACGGTGAAGCCTGGGTGCAAGCCCCTCTTAAACCTGAGGCAGAGGAAGGAATAGAGAGCAGGATAACAGGGCTTTTACAGGCAGGAGTGTGAAAAGAGACACAACGCGTTTGTAACACGAGACTGCTCCATGTCTTGAAAGGTAATAAATCAAAGTGGAGGTTAGTATATGACCTAAGAGCGGTGAACGAGGGACTGGCCAGCAGAAATCCCTGACCCCCCAAACATTCCTGAGAGTACAAGCATGCGCGCTGAGACGAACGCAGCAGGAGGGGCTGTCAGTTTCCCGGCTTGTGGTGGGCACTGGCTGGATCTTGCGGCGCTCCGAGGCTCATACAGTTTGCAGCTTCCAGCTATAGACGCGTGCCAGCTCTCAGGGGCACGCTGGGGGTCTGAGAGTCTCTGTGTAGACAGAGAGAGCCGGTCAGCTCGTATTTTGAACTACATGCCCTTGCCTGCGTGTACGCTTACAGCTTCAGATCTGGTCATCTCGGGGGCACACGCACGCAGAGGCTCTCTGCTCCGCTCTCATGTGTCAACTGTGTAGAGAGACCCTGCACATTGCTTTCTGTGGGAAACCTGCTTCACCGCTGCGGCTGTAAAGTGCCTTTCTGTGAAATATGGGTGCTCGAAATGGGCGGGTGCAGTTGTTTGCAAGCAAACTCGCAGGGGCTGTCGGCTGAAAGCTGACTGGGGCTGAAACCCGTCATTTGGTCTTTCTGTGAGATGGGGAAGGTGGCTTGACTTAGATAAAATAATAAATATGGTTTACAAGTGATAAAGCAAAGGTTAGACAGATATTTTAAATAATAGATAGATAGGTACAGAGGGTTCTTACCCAAAACAGTAGAGGCAGGAACGGCTATAAGGTAGATTGCTCCGGCTGGAACATGTTCTGGGCCTGTCCTTGGAAGAAGTGGGTAAGGAAGTGGAAGGGGCCAGTCATCAGGGGCTTCCTGACCGGGAGCCGAGGCAGAGGCAGGTCCTTCATGCCTGGGGACATGCCGAGGGTCCGGCTGGAACTGGCCTGGACTTGTCCTCAGGAGAGGGGTGCCGGGGTGAAGGAGGGGCAGACATCCATCAAGTCTGCTCTTGACAGTTTCCTGGGGCAAACAGGGGGTGGGTTCAAGGAAGGGTCAGACATGACAGAATGTTGATGACTTTGCAACCTTTTCTCAGGTTAAGGTGCTAGTTATCACCATTCAGTTCTATTCACCCACTCTGGCCAGTCTACTCGCTCCTAAACCCAACATCCTCCTTTCCACCCTCTTCGACTTTGGCTTTACTGTTACTGTCCTTGTTCCCACCTCTCCTACCTTTTGGGGAGGTCCTACCATGTGTCCTGACATGAAGAGATGTCATGGGTGCTTCCCGTGAACACTAAGGATCAGTACTGCAGCCTCTCCTCTACTCTCACTAAGTTTGATATTTTTGATGTGATATATTATATTAATCCTTGAGGGAAAATAGTTTATTTCAAGACCTTTCAAGGTTAGACCATTGCACAGCACCCCTGGAGCAACATTCAGGATAAGGGCCATGCTTATGGGCCCAACGGAATTGGATCATTTCTGGCAGTTAATGGGATTTGAACCAGCAACCTTCCAAACACCAGTGCAGATCCTTAGCCACAGAGCCACCATTCCACAATCTCTCCACTCCACATGTCCTCTCTTGGCCCAATCATCCCATCCCATAGTTTTTCCTATCCGTGCTGATGATACTCAGCTCTTCCTGTCATTCCATCCTAAATACCACACGGTTTCATCTACAATCTCTAGCTGATGTCTTATTGATATTGCGACTTGGATAAAGGAATACTATCTCTAGCTCAACCTGACAAACATGGACCTGCTTGTTATCCAGGCTTCTGCACCTATTCAGCACCCCATCTCTGTTCAGCTTGGCCCACTATCACTATCACCCACCAAGTCTGTATGTAACCTTTGGGATGTGATTGACGTCCAGGTGTTGATTAAGGACCATGTCACTACAGTCTTTCAATCTTTCAGGTTCACTCTGTACAATATCCACAAGACAAGTCCACATCTGACAGAGTAAGCAGTGCAACTGCTGGTCCAGACTTTGGTTTTGTCACATCTGGACTACTGAAATTCTCTATTTTCAAGGCCACTGGCGTGTGCCACCATATTGCTTCAGGTGATTCAAAATGTATTGGCACGTCTGATGTTCAACCTGCCAAAGCACTCCTCTCTTCAGATCACTAAATTTGTTTTCTGCTGTGGCACATATTAAGTTTAAATCCTTCATGTTTGCCTTCTGATCAGTCAGTAGGTAAGCACCTACATATATATCTGAGGGCCTGTGCTCCTTCTCGTCCACTCAGGTGTGCTGATGAATGACATCTAGTGATGCCACCTTTGCGTGGTATCAATTCTCAGTCCGGACTCTTTTCATGTGTAGCTGCTTCTTGGTGAAGCTCACTGCCCAACTCCATTTGAACTGCTGACTCCCTCAATGTGCTCAAGAAGGATTTGAAGGATTTCTTGTTTTGTGAATTTCGGTCAAACTGATTTCATCAGTTGGGTATTGCAATCTTGGAATTGTAATTTGCTTCAGTTTTGTGTTCTCAGCTCTTCACTTGTGATTATTAGTTTTTATCCCCTTGTCCTGTCACACTTGTTCCCAAACAGTCCCCCAGATAGACGTTTTCTTGATTATGTTGACCTCTTGAGGAAGTCCCTTTGGATAATAGCATCTGCTAAGCAAATAATTGGAAATGGAATTGTAGTTAAGAATTGGTCGGCACCTCCTGAATCACCCATATGAGAACCCCCAACCTCCAACACCCCCCACATATAATATACTGTTTGCCTTGAGTTGATGTTTCATCATGCAAGACGCTGAGCTTTTTGGGGTTCCCCCCTATTTTTCGCCCTATACCCCCCAAAAAATCAGAATTTTTAGGTCATATTTGGTCCATATTTTGAGGAAGAAATTACACCTTAATGATCAAGAGTAACTTAATGTGTCTGGTAAAACTGATCAGAAGGACTTGAAGTTGTGAATGCTACATCAACCAAACCCAGGGGTTCACCCCCTAGTGGGATGCAAGGTGTCAAAGTTACTCTTTTCAACAAAATTTTGAGATAAAATGGAGATTGGTAATGTAGGCACATGGAATGTCGTTTCATGATATTTTGGGTTGCTGATCACGTAAATGGTCATATGTTTGATATCTGATTCTTCATGGGTGGTCCTAGTATTCTACAAGCAACGTCTAGAATGACAAAAATGACAAATTTAAAGCATTAGCATGTAGAGTATTGGTTTTTACTATTTCAAGGTCAATGGTTAATAATATTATATTTGATTTTAATGTTTTATCAGGGGTCTTGTTATCTATGGACCTCTGTCAGAGGGTGACAGTGACAATTTCTATGGCAATTGAGAATATTTACATTTTGAATGTAATTACGTCACCCATTTTAATATTACAAATAACTAACACAACTATTCTTGCTTATTATGGATGTGAGCCTCATGAAGTAAATCATCACATGTCTCATGAATGCCCTCCATTATGGTGGCTTACACTAATTTAGACTCTTTAATTTGAAATTTCTCCTGTCAGTCACTGTTTCTTTCAATGTCTGCACACAACTGAATACCGCAGGGGACTTTAGGATGAAAGGACCACTCAACACGTTACAACAGTTGCTCATCTTGGTTACTCCAAGTGGCTGCAGGTTTTTGGTCTAATTTTTCTTTTTAATTTTTCTACTAGTGTAACCAAATAAGTTGTTATTTCCAAATATCTGTGTGTTTGGGTGAATGCAGAGGTTAAGTCAAGTCAAGTCAGGTTTGGGAGCATGCGCTGGTACAGTGTGTTGCTGCACCCACTACACGATGAAACAACTCAGGATCCCGGTTTGCAACCCCCCCAGGCAGACACGCGGTCTAGTCCCACCCTTCTGAGATGACCCTCTATCTACCACAGCCAGGTGTTACATGGGTGACCCTTTGGCCTAGTCCAGCTGCTCGGGTCCCAAACAATATATATATATATGTATTGTGGAGCTTGGCCCAGACACAGACAGGCGGACACGTTTAAGTCACCCACAACATGCTTATTCTTCATATTTACAATAAGTGACACACAAACCCCAAAAGTCCCGGCCAACTATCAAATGCCTCTTCCTTCAGGCCGCCTCCTTGCCTCTCCTCCAAGACCTTGTCTACTGAGAAAAGCGCTATATAAATGTAATGTATTATTATTATTTATTATTATTATTACTCGTCCTCCCGACTCCAGCCCCTGAACGGAGGGAGGCGGCCCCTTTTATAATCACCCAGAACTGCTCCAGGTGCCTCCCGACAATCTTCCGCCAGCACTCCCCAGTGTGGTGGAAGTGCCAGCTGCGCACCCGGAAACACTCCGGGTGTCCCCGATCCTATTCCCCCCAGCACTTCCGGGTGTGGCAGAAGTGCTGAGGTCCAGGGCTCCATAGGCATTGGGGCGCCCCTTGGCTGTCACCCCCATGTCATCTGGGGGAGGCGTAAGCCCTCCTCCGGGGTGTCCTGGCCGGGTCGCCCCCCCCCCCCCCAGCCACCAGTGACTCTATATATATATATATATATATATATATATATATTTAGTCATGCACCAACATATATATATATATAATAATATATACATATATACACACAGTATATATTATTTTTATTATTATTATCATTTTACTGTGATAGTAACATCACTATAGGTTGTGGTATAAACGTGGCAGCAATCAGCATGTTTCATATCCGTTGCTAGATTTCACTCACTTTTGACTTTAACTGGCTGTCCAGGACATTGAGAATCGTGGCCGAGGGTCAGTGGAGTAATAAGGTATTAAACTCATAAAAGCCAGCTTGTCTCACTTGCTAGGCATGAGGTGATGCCCCACATCCACATGGAATACATATTGTGACATTCAGAACATTAGACAAAATGGTAAATACCTAAATATTACTTTTGCAAAAATGAAAGATTATTTTTAAAATAATAAAACACAAAAAGGGTGGGTAATAAAAAAAACGTTTAATACACTATCAAATATGAAGCAAAACTCCTCTGTTTTGTTCCTCCCGTCTGCTTCTCTAAACACCTCAGCCATTACAAACTGTCCCAGAAGTGAAAAGGCCCTTTGTAACTAAAAACAGAGCAGACTTTGGAGACATTTACTGTAACAGACTTTGTTCTTGTGACTAAAATGTTAAAACAGATTCCAGAATTGAAATATTTACAAAATGACACAATCAGTATAAACACAATATGACTTTTCAAATTTGGGGTAATGTAAGCTAATATCATGCACTAACAAGTAGCTTCAAAATGCACAATGGGCTTTATGATTCACAGGTACTCGTAGTGATGTCCAAAGAAAACTGGAGGTGAAGTGAACATCACAGCCTACCCAGCAGCACTTGTGGGTAAACTCCTAACCTACATGGAGCTGCTGCAGAAGGGTAGCATATTTCCCACTTTTTGTACTTCAGTACTTTAATTCCTGCTTTTCCTGCCTAGCAGGTTTTTACTGTTTCTATCTGGATACAATGTGAGTTTCCATTTTCCTTTCACTTCTGATTAGTTGACCAAACTGCATAATTGTGTTTTTTTTTTTTTTAATTTATGGTTGAACACTTCTTTATGAATTCACCTTTGAAGAACGTCAAGTAGGCCTGAAATTCAAAGACTGTTGTGCTGCACATGAAACCTGTTTCAATCAGACCCATACCTTATTTTAGATAACAGGATGTAAATTCTTGGAATATACAACAAACAGTGCATTAGTTGATGTGCATGCAGCAATGTTCTTGTTTTACACTGTCCACCCTATGGCCATAATTTTGTGGTCATTCTAGGATTCCGAAGCTGTAATCAGGACACATTGATTGCTAGTTGGTTGACGGCTTGGATTTTGTCGAATGCTTTTAAGGAAGTCATAAAGTTCTTCTTATTTCCACATATGTACCCTTGACCAACAGCTTGTGCTAGTGCTTCTACTCCAGCGTGAGCTTTTCTGTGGTAATGAAAGCTGTTGCTGGCAGTGAATTTTTTGCCACATTCAGAACAACAATATAGATTCTCTCCCTTTGTGAACTCTGCTGTGGTAAAGAAGGCCATGGCTGGTATTGAATCGTTTGCCACATTCAGAACAATATGGTTTCTTTCAAGTTTAATTTCTCTGAATTTTCTTGGTGTACTAACCATCAAAACAAAAGTGAACCTCACTCTTTAGTCAGGCTAGTCTAAAATCCCTTATGTTTTTCAGCAAGGGCTTGGCATAGTATCTGCCTTTTTCCTAATAATGCTTGTAGTGCTAGGGTGTTGTACCGTGTTAGCCATTGTGAATATAATGAGAAGTCAAGCAAAATGACCCCTTTTATTGGCTAACTAAAAAGACTACAATATGCAAGCTTTCGAGGCAACTCAGGCCCCTTCTGCATATTGTAATCTTTTTAGTTAGCCAATAAAAGGTGACGTTTTGCTTGACTTCTTACTAATAATGCTTATGATCCTTATAACACTAAGAATTTTTATTGCAATTCTTATGGGGTTATGGTAATTGACAGGATGTCAATATGGGCCTGAAAGCTTCTCTTTATAAGGCATGTCGAGTCTAGCAAAGTGTGGACTATTTCTGTTTTTTATGTTCCATATTTGGCATATCTCGGATTGCATTTCATGGTAGTTATTTTTTGCCTCTCCTTTATCAGAACTAAGTAATCACTAGGAACTAATACTTCCATTATCCAGGCTTTCTTAGACTCATTTTATCTTGATAACCATATCTGGTTTTCTAGCGTCTATTTTTCTGTCAGTTGGTATTCATGTGCCCCATGTGACTAACACCTCCTCATTTACCATTATACGGTCTGGATTGGCCCTGCGTTAGGGGCTGGCGCCTTGACCGGGGTTTGTTACCTGCCTTGCGCCCTGTGTTGGCTGGGATTGGCTCCAGTGGACCCCCGTGACCCTGTAGTTAGGATATAGCAGGTTGGATAATGAATGGATGGATGGACAGTCTGGATTGTGGTCCCAGTTTCTTTCTAGTGCTGGTAAGTTTTATTTCTTGCAGAGATTCCAGGAAATGAGTCTAGCCACTTTGTTATGTCTTTCCATAAAAAAAAGAGGAGTCCTACAACAAGCTATTGATTCCAAAACAAATCGACAAAATCCATCCATCCATCCATTTTCCAACCCGCTGAATCCAAACACAGGGTCACGGGGGTCTGCTGGAGCCAATCCCAGCCAACACAGGGCACAAGGCAGGAAACAATCCTGGGGAGGGTGCCAACCCACCGCAGGACACACACAAACACACCCACACACCAAGCACACACTAGTGCCAATTTAGAATCGCCAATCCACCTAACCGGCATGTCTTTGCACTGTGGGAGGAAACCCACGCAGACACGGGGAGAACATGCAAACTCCACGCAGGGAGGACCTGGGAAGTGAACCCAGGTCCCCAGATCACCCAACTGCGAGGCAGCAGCGCTACCCACTGCGCCACCGTGCTGCCAATCGACAAAATCTACACCTGCAAATCTACAATGGAATACCTCAAGAAGCACAAGCTGATGGTTTTTCCATGACCCTCACAGACCCCTGACCTAACCATTATTGAAAATCGGTGGAGAAAACTCAAAAGACAGAGCACTGCATACAAGAAGGCCCCTAGAATCCAGCAGAATAAGAAAACTTTTGCAAAGACTAATAGGCACAAATATCCTAAGTAAAAACTGACTTTGAAAAACTGTTTAAAAGCTATGATACTTGACAAACAGGGTCTTACTAAGTACTAATCATGGTCGGGGGCCCAAGCTTTTCCTTCAGACCCTTTAAAATTTTTTTTGGTATTTTGTACCTGTGACTGATGGAAATAAAAACGTAATCTTGCTTAAAATATTAAAGAAATGTGTCATCTTTAACTGTATGCCTTCTGGTGATCAGTTCATCTTCTAACTATTCACAGTAACAGACATTTTTAGCAAAGGTTCCAAATGTTTACATGCCACTGTAAGCCTTCAGCTATCAGTACCTCACACTCAACAATGAGATGGGCGACTGTTTCTAGTTCTGTTTAGCAGTAGCGTCACTTATTCCTTTTTTTCTTTTGCTGTCCTGAACCACTTTGTGCACAGGCCCCTGTCATGTGCAGCTGTGATTAGGCGTTCATCTTGTGGTCATAATTCACTCTTTGTGAGCTAGACATGATTAAGTTCTGGGTCTACGTGCAGGCTTACAACTATATTTGTGGTCTTCACAATTTTTTCTTCTTTGTTACTGGTCTAATTTTAGAATTCTTCCTTCAGTCCATTTGTGCACAAGGTGGGGAAGTTCCTATCATTTCTTCATTTTTTTCTCAGAATAAATTAGCTAGCTTGATTATGGATGTTGGTTTATGTTTTCTTACTTCATAGTTAAATATTTTTTTGGACATTTGGGACCTTGAAGTTAATTAAGAAATTTGTAGTCCAATTTATTGACGATCTGTAAATGTAGTCAATTTCAATTAGGCCCATAACTCCTTCTGATAGTTGGACATAATCTCTTGAAACACTGAATTTTGCAAATGAGTTGGTATGCATGCAGATTTTTTCTTGTGGTGTCCGCTTTATGAAGGTTATTCTGTGACTAATTAATTATATCAACCCTATAGGATAGGATGGGGATTACAAATTGATTGATAGCTTGGACTTTGTTACATGTGGTGAGGAAGCCGCTAAGGATCTTTTATGTTCTTCTTGATGGTTGTCTCTCTTAATGTCTTGTGGTTTATGACCGCTCTCCTTTATTCATGCTAGAGTATTTGAATGTTTCATCTGGGTACAAATTTTTATTAACACTCATGCCTGATCGAGGTTGATATTTACAGGGGATGTTAGATTTCCAGTAATGAAAGTTGCTTTGGGATACTTGTCATGTCCAAGTGTCATTCTAATCTCTTTTGACAACAATTTGACTAAGTGTAGTTGCTCCTCCAGTTGTCAGCTGCAGAAGCTGTACAGTTTCAAATCTTCAATAAATAGGAGGCGAGGGACAATCTGAGGTTCTGGTTCATTAAATCCATAGCCAAGGTTATTTAGGAGGGTGAGTAGTGGGTTTAATGCCAGACAGAAAAGTATGGGTGCTAGTTAATCTCCTTGAAATATTCCACTTTAAATTTTATGTTTGGGATACTGACCTGTTCTTTGTCATGGTGAAGTTGGAAGGTTATTTGCCAGTGAGGCACAGTAGTTGAGATGAAATGTATCAGAATGAGGTGGATTTTGTATAGCCATTTCTAGATCCAAGAGTAAGACAGACAGTTAAATGTTTTTTTGCAATCAATCCATACCTTGCTAAGATTTCCACTTTTCTCACAGCATTCCATGATTATTTTATTTAGGGTGGCAGCTGTTCTCTAGTCCCATATGACTTTCTTTGGTTTCCTTTGTGTGATATTTCCATCAGGCAGTTCTGGTCCAGGTGTGTGTGTGAATTATTTCAGGGTCTATTGCTATGAAGATCTAGTATATGGTGGAGGGGCCCTTTAATGGGGAGTCATTTTTTGGAATATTAGTTTGTTCAAATTTTGAAAGCAGGAAGGTTCTCCTTGCAGTAAGCCACTGTGGTTATGTCTCAGGTTTCTGCATTATCATATGTTTACAGTTAACCAGTATGAGTTCTTCTGTGCTCTTGAAGTCTACTAGTACAAGGAAATCCTTTACCACATTCTGAACAAGAATATGGCCTCTCTCCAGTGTGAAGTCTTTTATGGTACAGAAGGCCATGGCTGCTAGTGAACTGTTTGCCACATTCAGAACAACAATATGGCTTCTCTCCTGTGTGAATTATTCTGTGTTTACTAAGGCTGTTCTTGCAGGTGAATCCCTTGCCACACTCAAAACAACAATATGGCTTTTCTCCAGTGTGAATTCTTGTGTGGGCCTGAAGAGCACTTTTTTGTGAAAATCGTTTACCACATTCAGAACAACAATATGGCTTCTCTCCAGTGTGAATTCTCATATGGACCTGAAGATTACTCATTTGTGTGAATCGCTTGCCACATTCAGAACAGCAATATGGCTTCTCTCCCGTATGAGTTCTTCTGTGCTCCTTGAGGCTGCTAGTGCAGGTAAAACCTTTACCACATTCAGAACAGCAATATGACTTCTCTCCCATGTGAATTCTTCTGTGTTTGTTAAGGCTGCTCTTGCAGGTGAATCCTTTTCCACATTCAAAACAACAATATGGCTTCTCTCCAGTGTGAACTCTGGCATGGACCTGGAGATTGCCCATTCGTGTGAATTGTTTACCACATTCAGAGCACTCAAAGATCTTCTGTTGTGTTTGACTCAGACTACCATCTCTGGATTTAGATTTGCTTTTCAGCTTTTTCATTTGCTCCTGGTGGACAGTGACCGAGTCTCTACTGTGCATATGAAGTTGAGCGGTTGTTAGTTTCATCAGCGTCAGAGAATCATCCTGCAAAGAGGCTGGTATCACACTCTCTGATTCGGATGTCAGTTTCTTCATATTTTCATAATTTTTTTTCTGTTGTGATCTGTGCTGAAGAGATGTCTGAGGCGATGAGGGTAAGATAAAGCCGCCATTTTCTTGTAAAGCTGCAGAAAAACAAATATGGAAATAAAGGTGACCTATTGAAAGGGATGTGTAAAATGAGAGTCGCTTACTGTCAAAATTAACCCTACGTCATTTAAATGGTTCAAATTCCATTGCAATCTGAAGCACAAAAGAAAAGAAAAATAAACACTGGAAACATTGAGTAAGAGTAGAGTAATAAAGATAATGAAAATTAATTATTTTAGTTTTAGCTACCCACCATTAATATATTTAAATGAAGTTGAGGCAATGTCTGTAATTCAGCAATTGATTTGTTACGGTAACACGGTAAACTCCACTTTGACCTGTAAAAATCTCAGAAAAGAGCCCAAATGAAGATAAAATGGGAGCATGTTCTGGAGATTCAACATGGCTAAATACAACTCACGATGAGACAAAATTACATACTCTTAAGAAGAAACTGTATTCAAAATACATAGAAGAAAATTTAGTAGCTGCGCTTGAGGACGCTGCTGCTGTGCCAGTGGTGATCTGGGAAATCCCGATAGCACAGGTGTCAAACCATCTTCAAAGTTGCCCACTAGAGGGGGAAAACACAGTCAAATACCTCAACTAGATACTCAAAGGGCCGAGACAAACCTTTATAAAAATAAAAGGTTTATTTTCCAAAAGACTTTGCAAGTCCCAACACTCTAAAGAGCACTAAGGAGAGACAAAGCAAACAAATCCCAAAACAGAATGCAAGGTAGTGGTTGAAACAGAGCAGAGGTTCAAAAAAATATCAACAAACACAGTCCCAATACGAAGTCCAGAGCAAGGATTAAAAATCCCAAAAAAATCGAGAGCAATAGCAAAAGGATAGAAACACAAGAAAACACT
This sequence comes from Erpetoichthys calabaricus, assembly GCF_900747795.2. Taxonomy (NCBI): domain Eukaryota; kingdom Metazoa; phylum Chordata; class Cladistia; order Polypteriformes; family Polypteridae; genus Erpetoichthys; species Erpetoichthys calabaricus. The sequence goes on along the minus strand of NC_041394.2, from coordinate 352,885,772 downwards.
CTACTGCCCAAGTGTGTTCAATGAACCGCAAGGAACAGTGAGAGGCCCTCCCTTAAGTAGGGTGAAGCCACCCACAAAACACAAGGGTTGTAACCTAGGCCACATCCTTTCCCAACACACAGTAAAATGTACATTATAAGTAAAAGAAATATTAACACAAATAAATGATACAAAATTAAATAAAAACAGACAAGAAACACAACTGTGAACACCACCATACTATCTTCATGGTTACCACAGTTTCAATACAGATATTTATGTAGTCTGTGATGCATTGACCGAGTCTCTCAATATCATTCCCATGTGGCTCACACATCCATTTCCCAGTATGCCATTTCCTCAGTATTTCTATTTTAACAGGTTGCCATCTAATAATAGACTTGAAGCTGGGAGTAAAATGAATCAGATTGTGGTCAGATCTGCCCAAAGGTGTAAAATGTTTACACTTAAAGACATCTTTAACATTAGAACAGAGTATGCCCAGCTTATTATTTCTTGAAATTACCTACTTGAGATGGGTCAAAAGTAAGGCTTCTTGAGTAGAAGAGTTATTATGGCCTGTTTGAACATTGTAGGAAAAGTGCTTGTGCTGAATGAGATGTTGTTAACATGTATAATTGAAGAAATGAGTGAGGAAGAGAGAGCCTGGAGGAGATGTGAGGGGATAGGGGCAAACGGACAGGTGGTGGGAGGACTAGAGAGGAGATTGGAAATATCAGTGGTGGAGAGAAAGAAGAAAGCTGTAGTGTAACCAGAAGGGAGAACGCTGGCTGGAGTGGTAATGAGAATTGACTGCTGAGGACCATCAACTTCTCCTGAAAAGAAAAGGAAAAAGGTTGCAGAGTCCTCATTTTAATATGCTGTAATTAAGTCACAAAAGAAGTTTTCTCTGGTTGTCTCCCTTTATAACTCCCCGGCCCACTTACAGAAGATGATAAATTCTCTGAAATGTCTTCATATTCTCAAGGTTTCCAACAAAATTACGTAACTCACATGCCCGTCGCAGTTTAGCCACAAAACCGCCACAGATTCAGCCGAGTTTCTCATTCTGGCGTGAAATTTGAATCTGTGAACAATCATTCTGTGTTTGGGGGTAAAATGATCCTTTGGGCGATTTGAGTAAAAGTGAGCTTGGATGGTTTGGAGGGCTGACATAAGTCTCTTCAAAGTGTGTACACTTCATCTCCACAATAACTTAGAAATACTGGCTATTTGTTTGCTATCAGAGATGTCACTGGCCTCAACGTAAAATTCCAGTCGTTCTATATATTGTTGCCAGACATTCATCTCTGGATCAAACTCAGAACTTTTCCCTTAGGTTGTCATTCCACGCGGTATTACTACCTCTAGAGATTCCACAACTTCATTGCCAGTGTAACGTTCCAATGATTTTAAAGTTATGAATTTATTTCAAACTTATTGAAACAACAGGCACTACACATATTTACTCCTCAAACCCCCAGTCGACCAGGACTCCTTTCTTGCACTTCACCACTAGGAACCCAGCTGCCTGGTTTGCAAATGACTAGTTGGAGCAACTTCTAAATTCTGAATTTATTTCAAACTTATTGAAACAACACATAATTACTCCTCAAATCCCCAGTCGACCAGAACTCTTTTCTTGCATCTCACCACTAGGACCCAAGCTGCCTGGTTTGCCTCCACGGCTGCCTGATTAATAATCCAACAATACCAATGGACTTTCCTTTCAAAGTTGCATGGCTTTAATATTAAAAGTGGTAATTCAAATAAAAGACTAAAAGAAATTTCATTTTATTTTTCCAGAAAGTAAAAAACATGGTCATATTACCCCCATGATATCCCTCAAGCCTTGTTGTGACTGTCAGCTTGTAAAGCTCCTTGACAGAGACAGGTTTGTATTTTTCTGTCTGCCTTGATTCAGCGCTCTGGAGGTAAGTGATGTTTTAAATGGCAGCACTGTATGAACAAAGCTATATACAGTAATCCCTCGCTATATCGCGCTTCGCCTTTCGCGGATTTTATATGTAAGCATATTTAAATATATATCGCGGATTTTTTGCTGGTTCGCGGATTTCTGCGGACAATGGGTCTTTTAATTTCTGGTACATGCTTCCTCAGTTGGTTTGCCCAGTTGATTTCATACAAGGGACGCTATTGGCAGATGGCTGAGAAGAAACCCAACTTACTTTTCTCTCTCTCTATCTTGCACTGACATTCTCTGATCCTGACATAGGGGGATTGAGCAGGGGGGCTGTTCGCACACCTAGACGATACGGACGCTCGTCTAAAAATGCTGAAAGATTATCTTCACGTTGCTACCTTCTGTGCAGCTGCTTCCTGAAACGACATGCTGCACGGTGCTTCGCATACTTAAAAGCTCGAAGGGCACGTATTGATTTTTTTTATCTGTCTCTCTCTCTCTTTCTCTGCTCCTGACGGAGGGGGTGTGAGCTGCCGCTTTCAACAGCTTTGTGCCGCGGTGCTTCGCATACTTAAAAGCCAAACAGCCCTATTGATTTGTTTGCTTTCCTCTCTATCTTTCTGACAGTCTCTGCTCCTGATGCGCACTCCTTTGAAGAGGAAGATATGTTTGCATTCTTTTAATTGTGAGACAGAACTGTCATCTCTGTCTTGTCATGGAGCACAGTTTAAACTTTTGAAAAAGAGACAAATGTTTGTTTGCAGTGTTTGAATAACGTTCCGGTCTCTCTACAACCTCCTGTGTTTCTGTGCAAATCTGTGACCCAAGCATGACAATCTAAAAATAACCATATAAACATATGGTTTCTACTTTGCAGATTTTCTTATTTCGCGGTTGGCTCTGGAACGCAACCCCCGCGATGGAGAAGGGATTACTGTAGAGATCATCATATTTGCTCAGGAATTCAGCTGGGAGTAAGATGAATCAGATTGTGGTCAGATCTGCCAAAATCTTGCAGAAGTTTACACTTAAAGTCATCTTTAACATCTGAAAAGATCTGCTTCCCATAGTGTTGTGATATTGTCTTCTAGTAAGATTATCATGGTACTCTTGGGGAACCAAAAGGATGCATTGCTTTTTAAACAACAGGCCTGAATTGCTAAGGAGCTAAAAACTTCTGAATGATAAAAAGAGGTTACTCAAATCTGGTGTCATAAAGGCTCTAAAGGACGCACAGAGAGTTCTAAAGAAAAAGCTGAGTGAAGGAAAGGAAGCTTACAACGCTAAAATAGAAAACAAACTCACTCAGAAACATGAAAGAGGATGTTGTGGCACCCGGACGGGGCTCACGCCCGGCCGGGACACCCAGGAGGACAGGAGGAGGGCTCATTCCTCCTCCAGGATGCGAGGGGGCGTCCACCCTGGTTGTATTGGGGGCCACAGGTACAGAGCTTGGAAGCTCTACCCTGTAGGGGCCTGTGGCCACCGCCAGGGGGTGCCCTGATGCCTTGGGGACCCTGGACCCCAGCGCTTCCGCCACACCCGGAAGTGCTAGGGGGAAGAGAAGAAGGGACACCCGGAGTGCTTCCGGGTACACAGCCGACACTTCCGCCACACTTGGGAGTGCCGGTGGAAGATTGCCGGGGAGCACCTGGAGCACATCCGGGTGTGTATAAAAGGGGCCGCCTCCCTCCAGTCATGGACAAGAGTCAGGAGGAAGGAAGATGATGTCGGGAGGACGGCAAGGAGGCGGCCTGAAGAGAGAGAAGGCATTGTGTTGTGGCCAGGTCTTTGGGGTTTGTGAGCACAATAAGGACCATGTAAATAATGTAAATAAACGTGTGTTGGGTGACATGAGCGTGTCTGCCTGTCTGTGTCCGAGCCAGTTTCCACAATGTCTAGAGAGGGCTGGTCATCATTAATGGATTCAGGCAATCCAGGGCTCAGGTGTTTAGAAGGTGATGTGGACAAAGTGAACAGCCTGCACCATTTTGTAAATGGATTACTAAAGCCTTCAAACCCAACCTTTAACAGGTTAGGGTGCTAAAAAGTGGCCTGGTGGTTAGATAGATAGAACTTTAATTGCCCCCTGGAGAAATGTGGCTTTTTACAGAAGATCTTTAAATAAATACATAAATAGGTAGATAAGTAAGTGAATCAATAAATACACATGCAGACATTTTGGTCTGAACAGACATTCAAATGACTATAAAGCAAGAAAATTCTAAAGAAAGAAGACTTCTGATTTGCCAGTCCCTGTCACAGTGCAGCAGCTGTGGGGGATTATCAGGATAGTCTGAGGGAGAGGGGAAAGTAGCCCAACAGTGGAGGCTCACTGTGGATGTCTGGATTCTGAAGGAGAGGAACTCAGTCAACATCGGTCAATTCAGAACAGTCGCACTCCTCAGTACAGAATGTAAGATTTCCTTAAAGATCTTTGCATGATGCCCAACAGAGTTCCTCCTAAAGAATTCTTTTACTATAGACAAATCAGTACAGAAGGGTGGTGACAGGGTGTATAGAACACACACACCCCCTGGCCCCTAACAGATAGGAAGGTTCCAAAGAAGTGCTAAGACTTGGAGATCTGCCTGTAGTGTGCCGTGATGTCAAATAAAACTGTAAATACGCTCAAGTGTCTGAGTGCTAAAACCTGCACATCCTAAGTAGTGTCTTCCTGTCTCTTCCATTACCTTGATATTCACATTATGCGTTATAAACAACAGAAATGGATAAAGACACCTTAACTTTCTATCAAGGCATGCACACCTCAAACTTAAGAGGAATTTAACAGATACTGCACACATGACTGACATTTTAAAAACATTCTAGAAATTTACAAAATCCTTAAAAAAGACATAAGCAAATATAAACACAATACAATACATGAGAATCTAGAAAATGATTGACAATATTAAGCACAGAACTGTAGCTTGAGCATTGACATGTACAACAAACTCGATTCTCGGATGTTGTCTGAACAGTTAAAGCTTTGTGGCCTGCATTTTGTGTAATTTTAAACTGTTAAAAAACATTTCTTTTTTTTACAAGTAGTATTTTAACCTCCTTAGCGTTGCATTTTATTCCAAAAAACATGTAAAAAGCATTGCATTTTTATTAAATCTCAAAATTATAATAATGATACAAATAATAATAGTAATGATGAATAAAACAAATAATAAGAAATGAACAATAACAACACCAGTAATAATTATACTATTAATGATGCCAAAACATTATATAGTCTCAAAATGAGTCCTTTGTGTGGTAAATCTTCAAGCACGATGTAAGACACAATCCAGCATCACGGTCAGGATAATAATTGCGTGTTTGTTTTGGATATTCTTTCCAGGTTTATCAGTATTTGAACAGCACACTGAACCGGTACGAGTTGTATTTTTTTTTTGTTTCTGTTGGAGGTATATAAATCAATAAAATGTCTACTAATTGATCCATGATGTACTGGGTTGTCCGCGTCTCTTTAGCGGTAATGTGAACGGTGGATGTGCAGCAGTGATTTGTTCTACAAGCTGGCATGTAAAGTTTGCACGAATCTTGTTTCTATAAGACTAATGTATTAAAAATGCACGATTCCACCAGATGATATTTCTTTTTGTAGTATTTCTTTTGTTGCCTCCGCATAATAGGATAAAAGTCATTTTTTGATCTGCACAATCTACGCCGTCCATTGTGCTCTTGTAGTCGACCGCAGCACAAGGTCCAGTGACTGTAGCTGCATTATGTACAGTGCTAAGAAGACAAATGTCTTTCATGCCCTTCCATTTCAAGCACTTTACCCTTTTGCCAAGCTACTAGCGCATCTCGCTGTAATTTATCTCTGCCAAAGTCTTCAGGCTTGCCACGACAGTTGGGACACACTGTTCCATATGCGTCAGTCTTTCTTTGTAGCAAGATGTCAAATATCTCTGGTGAAGTATAAAAGTTGTCCATGGTTACACAGTAACCTTGATCCAACAAAGCATCTATGAAAGTCAATGCCGATGACGTAGCAATGCTGTACTGACTATTTCAGATCAAACATTGTCCCTTTCCCTGTGTGCAGAACCGAATTCCAAATGTATCCTGTTTAAGATTCACAAAGCTCATAAAACTTTATACCAAATCTCGCTCTTTTTAACGCGATGTACTATATCATGACAGTCTGCCCTTATAGACCACGAGACTTTCCTCGATGCTGACGGTCTGGAATGTAAATGCTCCGAAATTTTGCTGCAATTTAGTGCTGGGCAGTATGACCAAAATTTCATATCACAGTATTTTTTAAAATTATACCGGTTTCACTGTATTTTTTTCCCATGCAGGAGTGGATGTTAACCCCAGTTTCCACTGCAATTACTGCAGTAGACTGGCTAAGAATAACCTACTCCACTGTTATGAGAACTGTACATTGTACAAAAAAATTTTTTAATGTGCACACAAGTATTAATACAGGTTTACATGGCCCCATAAAGTGATCATTTTCAAGGGGGTGGGACTAATGAAGAGAAGGAATCACATTGCATGACAGTTGCAGTCAAAATATAGAACCTATTTATTGAACAAATTTTGCAAACAACTTAAACTATAATGTTGACAACATATTTTCATTTAGACTTAGTAAAATATCCAGAGGTGCATGTCAAAAGTTGTATTGCACTGAACATGTCTTAGGAAAGGAATAAATAGTAAATATTTTTTGTAAACTAACTACACTTTCTGTTAATGTTAACAATCTCTGTCCACTGACACGATAGCTATATGGATTGTAATGGCGTTCATTATCGCAATCCACCACTTGCTTGTTTTGTCATAGGCAGTACCTCTAGCAAACGCGTCTACAAGTGACATCTGAGTCGAGTGTCCTCTAGCCTTTTCAGTTTTACCTGAGGACGTGCAGGGAACCAATCTAAGTTACATACATTCATGGTACTCCAAAGCATGTTTGCGGCTAAGGTGGTCAGCAAATTGCTCGTGTTGCCGCCTCCGGCAACAAATTTAGCTCGACAGCATTTGCAGTAAATAGTTGTTTGGTCCACATCCGACCTTTTAAAACCAAAGTATCTCCAGATAACAGACACAGCTCCTTTTTTTGGCAAAAGTTCTTCTGTGTCATCATGTTCAACTTTATCATCTGCTAAAGCTTCAGTTCTGGAATGTTCTCTGTCCATTTTCACCGCTCAATACCTCCACTAATGCATGTACTCCGTTGCATGGGTGTTTAGCAGTGTAGCAGTGAAAAAGGTCCCCCCTTAAACAGTTTCCCGCTGCACCACATTCCAAACATTGTTTAGGCTATTTAAGCCGGTGTATAAGAAAAATCCATATCATAACAAAAACAAAAAACGGTTTTCGGTATAAACCGGTATACCTCCCAGCACTACTACAATGGCAAAATTTCATATTTCAAATACAATTTTGGAATATCTCCCAAATTTTCTTCAGTTTGGCTGCTGGATGGGTATTCTTATCAAAGTCTTCATTGCTGGTAAAGTACAGATCTTTACATAAAATATGCTACTGTGGCTGTCCGTTTGTCTGTCCAGGACTTTAAATAAACTGTAGCTCACAAACCGTTTGACCTATTCACCTAAACTTTTGTACACATATACTATGTGACGTCTACTATCCGCTTTCGGGGTGATGATTGACCTCCAAGGTTATTCCTCTTTTTATTTTTATTTTATGCTATTGTAGAATCAACTGTCGGCAGCAGGCCGGCTGTGCGGTGCATGCGTACTGGCGCTGTTCTCATCCATACCACCTTTGCAGTCACTTCCCCTACCTCTTCATATCTTAAATCATTCTTGAATCTTCAATCTGCCTCAAGTGCCAGCTTAAGTGAAAAATTATGGAAAACGTACTAAGTAACTGCAACACAAACACTGACTTAGTCAGTTTTAACGCGAAAAGAGGCAGACAGAAGAAGAGAAGAAGCGGGCCGCTAGGGTGGAAAAAAGAAGAGCTGCTCAGGAAGCAGCAAGCTTATCAACCTATGAGCAAACGAATGATAAACGTACAGAGGAAGAAAGAGTAGGAAAACTAGGAATACTCAAGTCAAGTGTATTCACTGGTATTTCATAATTACTGAAAACCTGAACTTGAAAATCATTTCTCCAAAGAACGGCAGCACTGATAGCACTTTTATAGCCCGAGTGATTCTCGGTTGTAATGCTTACACAAAACACATTTGTACAGTTTCCAGAGTGCCACTCGGGACTAATGCTTTTAGCATGGTTTTCGCAGCCCAACTAACGCTCGGGTCTTACACTAAGGAGGTTAATAAGGAAATGTGCACAGTATATGTGTAGTTCTTAAGGTTCATAATTATTTCTCATTTTTGGCATTATTATTTCATAATGTTAATAACATACCGTTGCATGAAAATACTGCCCTTGCAAAAGGGCCGTCTGTGGTGATCACCTCTTCAACTCCCCACAAGCACCGACCCCCGGAACACTGGCATCATATTAAAAACATCACAAGTCCAAAACTGACAGAAAATCATCTAAAGAGAAATATTGGTGGAGTTAAAGAAAAGGGGGCTTCAATTAAAAGACCCAAAAATCAATGATCGATTTTATAATACTATCATCAGATTTGTGGCTGTATGTTCTGGACACCCAATGAAGAGAGAGGCAGAGCTGTCAAATGATAACCACTTGGTGATGAGTTGAGTTAGATGGTGGGGGGAGGCACCTGGACAGACCTGAAAAGCCCAAGCAGGCAGTAAGGGTGGACTGGGAACATCTAGGAGGAGGCCTCTATCCAGAAGACTTTCATCTTCCTCCTCTGAAAGAGCTTTTCTCACATCTGGAGGAGGCTGGGGACACAGAGTCTGAATGGGCTTTGTTAAAAACCTCCTTTATGGAAGCGGCTGTCAAGCCACAGGTGCCTGTCAAGGTGGCAACCCAAGAAACCCAATGGTGGACACCAGAGGTGAGGGATGTCATGAAGCTGAAAAAGGAAGACTGTTGTGTATGGCTAAGCACAGGAGACTCCCAAAGCAGCAGAGAAGCACCGACAGGCCAAAAGGGCTGCAGCCTTGGCGGACAGAGATGCAAAAACCCAGATGCGGGAGGAGTTTGGAAAACGATGATCAATCGGGCTGATAGAGATTCTGGCAAACCATCAAATTATGCAGAAGGGGAAGGCAGGGCTTCACCAAGTCTCTTCTCAGGAAGAGTGGAGAAGTGCTAACCTGAACTGAGAATGTAGTCTGGTGGGATCAGGAACACTTTGCGTAGCTCCAGAACTTGCCCTCTGTAGAAGAAGTAGATCAATGCCCATTTCCCTGAGGGAAGTTACTGAGGTAGTTAAGTAACACTGTGGTGGCAAGGCCCTGAGGGTGGATGTGATCCACCCTGAAATGCTGAAGGCTCTGAACATTGTTGGTCTGTCATGGCTAGCATGCCTTTTTTAATGTTGTGTGGTCATCAAGGGCAGTGCCCCAGAAGTGGCAGCTTGAGCAATCAGGATATTGAGAGAGTTTAATCGTTAATAATTTTACCTAAAAATGAGTAACTTATTTTTTATAATGAAATATTCTTATTTATACGATTATATTGAAGATGAAAAAGTTGAAAGAAGGTCTGATATAACAAGTTTTGACTTTTTACATCAACAAAAGATGAAGTGTTAATCATGATGTGTCAACTTTTTCTTCTCCCCATATGTTCAGTTTTAGTTTGCACTTACCTTCTTCAGATTGATCTGTAGATGACGAATGATCTTCCAGTGTTCTCCTCGAAATTTCCTCAGTGGCCTTTGCATCTGAATATATAGCAGACTTCACACGGACAGGGTGCTTCCGAACATTACAGCTTCTCCTCCGAGGGGAGGCTAATCCTGTTACACCTCCATTTTGACACTCAGACTGACAGATGGACTCTGACTGAATGTCTTCTTCCTTGACCTGGTCTATTACTTTATCATGCAGTAGACCAGTGGTGATGGGACTCTCCTCAGTCTCTCCCTTAAATCCCACTATAACCTGTTCACAATCCTCATCTTTAATGTACACACCCTCCTGTTTATGGTGCACATACTCCCATTCACAGTTATCCTTCTCCTCCTTAATGTTAACAGTCCTTTCCTCCATTTCAGCCATATCCATCAGGCACGTCTCCTCTGTCACTTCCATCTGAGAGTAACAAGAAATGGCAGCTTCTTCTTTGTTGCTGTGGGAATAAAATAATTTAGGTTAGCTAGTGGTAAATTAAAAGAGAACTGTGCCCATATTTCTCACATGTCTCAGAGTAGGAAAATAGTCATAACTGGCTGAAAAATCTCAGAGTGATGCAAATTTGGTCCTGTTCTTTGGAGTAAAAGTGTTTTATCAATTTTCTTAATTTAGGAAAATGCTCCTAATTTCACCAGAATTCTGGAGCCCTTGTGAGCTATCCTAAGTTGCTAGGAGCTGCCAGAAGATGGTATTCGGGTAGAGAGTGCCACGCACATCCCAGGAGAGGCTGAATGTTGTGGACATGCTGGACAACAAGGAACTCATAAAAAGATATTGATTTGGCACAGACGGAATAATATTCTTAACATGCCTTTGCGATAGCAATGATTTGTGAATGTCCAAAGCAACCATTTTGTGAATTTTGCACCCAACTCCGAATGCCCTTATGATGAGTGAGGTAATACTGAGATTCACATACTTACCCAAGACTCCATGTGGATTCATATTACAGCAAGTTACTTTCTTACAAATCCACAAGTGCTTAAAAATCCTTGCTTCAAGTGTGGGTGAGCATGAAAATCTGAATCACAAGTGATATCACGTTATCAACATAGAGGTGGTCCTGGATGCAAACTGTATTGTAGAAGCCAGTATGTCACTCTGAAGATAAGTGAGGCTAGATCGGTGATTTATAGCAAAATATCACACAGGTGAATTGAGCCCTGGACTAAATGAACCCCTGGAACATTCATACTGCACTTTACAAGCCTGGAAGGTTCAAGAAGACAGGTGGATAGTTCCAGGGTGTTAGATGAATAGAGCCTTGCAGAAACATGGGGGAAAATCATGGAGAGGGACACAGCATGTGAGCGTGAAAGACGATCAGGGAAGCTTGAAGAATGAATATGACTAATAGCTCTGTCTATTCCATAAATGTTATTTTACAAGGTACTTCCAGAAGCTGTAACAGCGGGAATGTTACGGCTGTAGATCATTCATTGCTAATTAAACATGCCGGTTATTAGGATTAACTATCATTCGGTGTGTGTGTGCCTCAGTCTTTCCACCTCGGTGCTCATTACAGCGTTATTGTTGATGTAGCTGTGATGTGGAAACAATTACTTACAGCTTAGCACACTATCATACCTCATTATATTTTCATTTCTTCTTCTCTTACTACTTTGAATATTATTATTATTATCTTTGTGGTGAAGCCTTAGCATTAGTATCAGAAAATGACAAATTGTCATCATGTTTGACAATTTGAGGCAAATGGTGCTGTAAAATTGTGATGTCATTCATTCTCAAACGTGGCCTTCTACTTCTTGCTGTAAATGGACTAGGTTGCTTTGTAACTACTTCCCATGTCCTATGCTTCCTTAGCACGTAGAGGGAGTCATAATTTCAAATGGAGATGGGCAGCCTGCTCCACCAGCTACAGTAGGATCTACACATGAAGATTTTGGATTGAGATTTGATGCCACACAGATGTAGCATCACCAGAAGCTATTTACCAGCATACCTGAGTAGGCAAGATGCAGCACAGGAACTTACAAGTGTCTTCAGATATATAGGTGCTGGCCCATTGACTATTCTGTAAGCACACATCATGGATTTGAACTTAAAGTGTGCTGGAACAGGGAGTCAAAATAATGGCCTTAAGGCAGAGTTAACATGTGCCCATCTAGGCTGGTTCAAACCCAGATATGTGGCAGCATTTTGAATAATTTGCAGCAGCCTGGCGACACATGCAGGTACTCCTGCCAAAAAAGAGTTACAGTAGTCCAGACATGTCATGACCCACACCTGGACCAGGAGTTATACGGCAAACTCTGTCAGATATGATCTGATTTAAGGGATGTTGTATACCATGAATCTGAAAGATCAACAGACCATGGCGAAATGGTTCTTGAAGGACACTTACTTTCTCTGCTGTTCTTTTTATGGTTTTCTGTGGTGGTGATCTGCGCCGCTACCACCACCTGATCAAAGCACTGTGCTGTCCCTACATTGATGGATTGAAGGCCAGAGGTCCACATGACCATCATTGTCTAATTCTTCCATGTGAAGTCTGAAAACCATGACGACTGATTGAGATCATTTATGTTAGGTAGAATGCCTACAGGGGGCTGGGTGGACTTGGGGCCTTGGAACCCCTGCAGATTTTGTTTTTTTCTCCAGCTATCTGGAGTTTTTTTTGTTTTTTTCTGTCCTCCCTGACCATCGGACCTCACTTTTATTCCATGTTAATTAGAATTGCCTAATTTTATTTTCTTATTTATTTTGTCTTTTTTCTCTTTCTTCATCATGTAAAGCACTTTGAGCTATATCATTTGTATGAAAATGTGCTATAGAAATAAATGTTGTTGTTGTTCATAGCTAGCCATTAATCAGCACCCAAAGGGTGCATACAGACTTGACAGGTGTTAGTGAGAATAAGCCAAGCTGTTCAGAGAGGGCATGCTGAACAGACAGATGAGTTGGATAACAAGATCCATCTTTGCCAGGCTGAACTGGAAATTGTGTTCCTTCATTCAGGTTGCAACATCAGTGAGACAGGCAGAGATTCTAGCTGACACCATGTGGTCCACTGGAGGGAATGACAGTTACAACTGCGTATTGTTATTATAGATCTAATTAGAAAAAACATGGAACTGGATGATATGGCCTAGTGGGAAAATATAGGTTGAGAAGAAGAGAAGACCCAGCACCAATCTTTGCACCCTTGACATCTTCCCTTGCTAGGATAAGCTCTGCCCAAGAGGTAGAATTCAAACCATCTAAAAGCAGTCCAAGGTCAGAGAAGGTGGCAAGGAGGATCTGGTGATTGACTGTGTTGAAGGGAGAGGAGAGATCTACCAGGATGAGGATGACCAGCATCCACCGGTCTTATGTCCAGGACATATAAAGCACACACTGGCTTAGAAAATCAAAGATTATTAAACACCTTAGCCATCCTGTACAGTCCCTTTTCTCACTCCAGTCCATTGGCCACCACACCTGTTGATTTAGGAACAGCTTCTATGCACAGGTCTGTGACATATAGTGTCACTGATTTGGGACATTAAGCATTATTAATACATGTTAGTGCTTACCTCACATATAAACCGGGGTATGGTACAACTAGGGATTTGCATGATAGTATGCATGTGCAGTATCAATGAGCAAGCAATTGGTGAGTTGAGGCGCGTTAATACATGAGGTTCAACTGAGGATGCAGGTGGTGGTTAATGTGGTGTGTGTATATAAGGAGTAAGGAGAAGAAAGGAGGAAAGAAATGAAAAACAAAGTATAAAGGAAAAAATGAATTGGAGAGACAATTGGGAGTGGATGGAGGAACGAGATAGAGGGCTGAGCTAGGCGAATCTCCTTGGGACTGGCATGAGCTCCAAGAGATCAGGATCTAACCTACTCTGCAGCTGGTAGAAGCACTGGACATGGCAAGATATGGAGAAATCACTGAGGGTACCAACAGGAGGTAGGGGAGAGAATGACAGCCCAGGGGTCTGAGTTTGGTGGCAAAGTTGAGTCTCCTCATGAAGAGCAGAGGTGACGAAAGGTCATTAGAGGGAAACAATAGGCTCAAGTATCTGTGGGGAATATGGCACGAGGATAGAGTGAATGAGGATGAAGTGAACAAAAAGTCACTAGCATTATCGGCTCACAAGCAGCAACGGAGGCGATGGGGATGCGTTCTTTGGCTGAATGCTGAGGTATGTTGCTGAGAAGATTGCTGCTCTTCAGAAAGGGCATGTTAACTGTGTTTTACTTATTTATTTATTGAATATCTACTGTATTGCTATCTACAATTGACTGATTCGTGATATGCCTAATTTGCACAGTGACACTTGAGTTTAAACTTTTGCCACTTTGAATATCTGTTGTTGTTTCCTCACTTTCCTCTACTCCATCCACATCATGTGGCTCTCTATGCGAAGGAACAGAGGGGTTATAAAGGGGAGACAGAGTCAACTGGAGACTAAGCCAGGAACTCAGTGGAGTGAAATGGACAAATGTGTAGAAATCATGGCAATTAGATGACAGCTGTTGTGCCAAATGAAACACCAGTGCTGGTCATCCCAGCTCATCCAATCACAGACCTACAAGTATAATAAAACAATCTCTAAATGATAGACTCTGTTTATTGATGTATTCATTTCACATCAGACTAATAACTATAATAGATACTTAGCGCTGAGAAGAGGACTACTTGCATTCTGTTTTCTGGCTTTTATTTTATCCTATTTTTTGACACCCATATCAGGGCCATCTTAACATATGTGAAAATGGGCCCTGGCTGGGGGCCCCAGGAGCGTAGGGGAATGTTTCTGTTTTGCTATAAATACAGTGGCCCCAGTGCACAACATTGCCCGGGGGCCTATGATGCTGGTAAGACGGTCCCGCACCCATTGCACTTTCAACCTGCCTAAGGGTGTTTATGTTTAAGTTGCCTTTCCAAGATTTTTTTCTTATGTTTCCTGCAAAGGTTTAGAAGATTTTTTTTTCTTGTCTTGTTAGAGAGTCAATGCTTGTGGGCTGTCAGTTAAACAAGGTCAGTTAAAGCCCGTTGAGAAATTGTTCTGTGTGATTTTTAGACTTTATAAAAATATCTATTTTGTTGCTGTAGTTTGGGCGTCCTCCACAAATGCAAAATCAATGGAGAAGTAATAGACAAATCTAAATAGTTACAATTGATTTGTTTTTCTTACTGCTGCATAAGTTCAACACACTTTTAGTTTTGTTTTAGATCATTAAGATGAATAAACGTTTAATTTTTGATTACGTCAACATTTTCTCCTTTGTTCAAGTACCTACTCGCGGAAGGTCGTTACAATATAATGTAGAGAGAGAGAGAGAAATAATTATTATTATATGCTTCTCCTTGACCAGCTCAGCAAGGTGGACTGAATGCACAAAAGACCTTCAAAATCGAAGTGTTATTGCTCGGAGGGAAGCCCACTGCCATCGCGTACCGGGTGGTCCGCTTTATCGACTGGGATAACCGGCATCAAACAGAGTAACGTTAACTGTCCGGCTAAGGAGATAACGTTTATCTTTCATTTCACTCCACTGTGCAAAAGAAAAAAATCTGGTCAATGCGAAATGCCATTAAGCGCTTTGAGGTGTATTAGGGTCGATGGGCCACACGTTTAACAAACTTCGTTTGCGATTTACTGTCATGAATAAACAAACTACAGGAGCAGGGACAATGGCAGTGTGAAAGGGGGTGACACGCGGCCTTAGCGGTGGATTCGATAGGCGATCAAGAAAAAAAAGAGCGAACAGACACAAATGTGTCCTTCGGCTCGAGGGGTAAAGAAGCCGAATTCTGCTCACTCACCGCAGAGTCTTTCGACGAGATTGAAGAAGCTCGATAGCCGCTCGCTCAACTTGACTTGTTTATTTCCTGTTTTCCTGACAAATCACAGCTAATGTTGAGCGACTTTGAGTGCAGCTCGTTCATCCAATCAGCAGTGACTCTGATTCTCACCCGGAACGCATGCCCGGAACTACGTATGGAGAAGTAGGAGGGATGCCGTGACGTCAGAGAGATGCGACAGCAAAGTTTCCAAAAGTGCAGAGAAGGATGTGGCGGTGGCGATTCACTGGTAACAAGAGTAGAGGCTGTTATCAAGCAAATGAGGCAGGAGTGCGAACGAGTTTAGAAAGAATCCTGTCACGAGAGACAGAGGGTAAGTGCTTGCGTTAGGATGCAACACTTTATGAGTGTGTGAATTTTTATTCTCCCCAATCAGTTACTGTGCGTGAATAGCTCGTTCGTGTTCGTGTCCTTGTCCGCGAACCCACCACCAAACTTCGCTGAAGTGGATTTAAAATTATATTTATTTTTTTTATGAACACATATCAAATGTGGCAAAATCCTACCTTTCGGCGTTAAATTCCAAATCAGTATTGCCTGTTAATGAGTATTCTAGGCGTTAATGCAGATTAAAGGTTAGTGTCACTTCCCCACAACTACAGCAGACTAAATTTGAAACTCGGTCTGTTTACGGTTTGCGTACAGTTTACATGTGTGCCTTGGTGGTGTTGTTTTCCCCGACATTCTAAAGATACCCAGGTTTAGTGGTCCAGCAAATCTAACTTGGGTTGGTGTGGTTTTGGACACTTGCGAGTGGCCCATTCCTGACCAGTAGTTAGTTCCTGCCCTTTACAAGTACTCTCTTTTTTCGTGTTCCAAAGGCTTATATTTGCGATTCCATTGTGCTGGATTATGGTAGTCGGGTGAAGGCTAAGTTGCATATGGTGGCTGCTACATGTGGCTTTATCGTTCTGAGCCCTTCCAGGTCGTGTGTTCCACCAGGCACTCTTAGATGAACACCACTGCCAGGTCTGACATCCTTCTACTGGGCACGGTTCTCTTTGATTTAATTAGAATATTCATGAAGGCCAATAATAAGTTGTTCATTCCCTGGCCTCTCCCCTTAGGGTTACCCATGGCAAACTGGTCAATCCGGAGCACAAATCTCCAGACAGCAGAACACTATGATGACTGAAGCACACAAGGCCTCCACCATGCCAGGGTCACAATACTGTGAGGAGCTGGGATTTAATAGAGGGTTAAGGACTGTGTTAAATATTAAATGTATTTATGATTTTGTGTGTATGCAAAATTTACTTGTACAAGATGAAATTAGTGAATATGAAATTTTGTTTTGAGTTCTTGAGAATAGCGCTGAAATTCTGGTATAGAGATTTTAAAGTAAAGTCTGGGGATATTCTTTAAGACTTGTACAATCTATCTGCTGCCCTGCATCAGTAAGCATCTTTTCCCAGACAGTTTCATTTGTAAATTCTGTGCTGATGCTACATGCTAAATCTGGTATGCATGACCCTCCGTGAATCTTTAAACTGTGAAGTCAAAATTGTTTGCATGCGAAACAAAATAGTTCAAGTTAGAAAAGAATTAGGTTAAGGTGCTTGGAGAACATTATGGTAATTAGCAGTGTACTGTGGCAGTGGTTCACTATAAATTCCCTGATATTGTGTATTTTAGTTCACTTTGATTTATGGATGAAAAATTTAAGAAATAGTTTATTTTTATCTTTATGAAGTCCTTCTACTGCAGTCATGCTATTCATTGAGGCAGTACCCCCCACACCTTTTAATGTTTGAATTAAACAGCTCAGTTTAACTGCAGGCTGCTGTTCATTCACTAAAGCACATATCTGGTAACTCGTGGCCTCCATTACAATGGTGAATCAAACTTAATGTCAAAACTACACACAAATAATAAAAGTGATTCAGTATAAATGTACAAACAAATCAAATTCTCTGTGACATGAATTACAAATGAAAAAGCAAACAAAAATGCACAGGCGTAAACCTGCAGACCCCCACCTCCAAAGCAAAGCTCATATGACAAAAGTTGAAAAGAAGGTGGGTCCAATTGATTTGAAACTTTAAGTGCAAACTTCAGCTGATTAGCAAAAAGCTGGGAAATAAAGCTGACATATAACTAAAACCTGAAAAAAATCTACAGCCAGCATCAGCAACTGGTTAAAAAAAAAAAAAAATCACTTGCTGATAATCACCATTTGGATGATTTAGTGTTTGCTAAAAGGATCATGGCACCATCATTTAATTTCAATCAACAAGATCTATCTCCTGAAACAAATTAAACCCAAGATCATGAAATTCATTTAAAAGCCACAACCAGCTCAGATGTTTACCTTGCTTGTGTGTCTGTCTTTGTCAGTACACACGGTGTCTTCTGGTGCATACACTAAATGCTGCTCTTTTAAAAGCTACCAGCACCATTCGTACCTCAGCTAAATGATTTCATCTGCATATCCACCTGCCTAATTAGAACATTAGAACACTCTAGACGAGAACAGGCCATTCAGCCCAACAAAGCTCGCCAATCCTATCCATTTATTTCTTCTAAAAAAAATCAAGTCGAGCTTTGAAAGTCCCCAATATCTTACTGTCTACCACACTACTTGGCAGCTTATTCCAAGTGTCTATCGTTCTTTGTGTAAAGACAAACTTCCTAATATTTGTGTGAAATTTCCCCTTAACAAGTTTCCAACTGTGTCCCCGTGTTCTTGATGAACTCATTTTAAAGTCACAGTCTCGATCCACTACTAATTCCCTTCAAAATTTTAAACACTTCAATCATGTCACCTCTTAATCTTCTTTTGTTTAAACTGTAAAGGCTCAGCTCTTTAAATTTTTCCTCATAATTCATCCCCTGTAGCCCTGAATCAGCCTAGTCGCTCTTCTCTGGACCTCTTCTAGAGCTGCTATGTCCTTTTTGTAGACTGGAGACCAAAACTGCACACAGGACTCCAGATGAGGCCTCACCAGTGCATTATAACAGATGAGCAGAACCTCCTGTGACTTGTACTCCACACATCGTGCTATAAAACCTAACATTCTGTTAGCCTTCTTAATGGCTTCTGAACACTGTCTGGAAGTCAATAGCTTAGAGTCCACTATGACTCCTAAATCCTTCTCATAAGGTGTACTCTCGATTTTCCGACCACCCATTGTGTATTCAAATCTAACATTTTTACTTCCTATGTGTAATTCTTTACATTTACTGACATTCAATTTCATCTGTCACAAATCTGCCAAAGCCTGTATGCTGTCCAAGTCCTTCTGTAATGATATAACAAATTCCAAATTATCTGCTAATCCATCTATCTTGGTATCATCTGCAAACTTAACCAGCCTGTTACTTATAGTCCTATCTAAATAATTTATATATATATATATATATATATATATATATATATATATATATATACTAGCAAAATACCCGCGCTTCGCAGCGGAGAAGTAGTGTGTTAAAGAGGTTATGTAAACATATATATACATAAACATATATACTTATATACATATTTACATATACACATATCTACATATATACATATATATATATATATATATATATATATATATACATATACACATCCACATATATATACATATATCAACATATATATACACATACATATACACACATACATACATACACACACACATATATATATATATATATATATATATATATATATACACATACAGACACATATATATATATACATATACATATTTACATATATATACACATATATACATATCTACATACATACACATCTATCTATCTATCTATCTATCTATCTATCTATCTATCTATCTATCTATCTATCTATCTATCTATCTATCTATATCTCACACATATATACACACATATATACATATCTACATACATATATATATATATATATATATATATATATATATATTGTCAGTTCAGCACTCTGGTTGTAATATGACCAAGCAGTGCAAGCTTACTGTTAAGAATGCAACGTATAGTTGTACAGGAGAAAAGCAATCTTGCCTGAAATCAATGGCAACCTTTTGTAGGTCTATGAACTTAATTTAAACTTTAGGTTTACATGGTGCTCTGTTTCCATAGTATCTGCACTCATGAATATATCTGTATGTGTCAGTCGCTGAAATCCCCGCGCTTGGTACCGGCGAGTACTGCTTTTAAATTTTTATTAAGAAGAAAAGAAAACCTTTTTAAATTGAGGTAAAATATACCACTAACAATTTGTTAAGGATCTGTTTTTTTGTGTAGCTGACTTCACACAGCCTCTCCGCTGTTTTATAAACGAACGTCATATAAGGTCTTCCTTTTTCGTTGCTTCGCCAACGGAAGCAGCCTTTTTATTTAATCCTGTTTTTACGATTGTTCTGTTTGTATACCAGTTTGTCAGTTCAGCACTCTGGTTGTAATATGACCAAGCCGTGCAAGCACACTCTTGAGATTGCAACGTATAGTTGTACAGGAGAAAAGCAATCTTGCCTGAAATCAATGGCAACCTTTTGTAGGTCTATGAACTTAATTTAAACTTTAGGTTTACACGGTGATTTGTTTCCGAAGTACCTGCACTCATGAATATGTCTGTATGCGTCAGTCGCTCAAATCTCCGCGGTTCACACCGGCGAAGTTCTGCTTTTAAATTTTTATTAAGAAGAAAAGAAAACCTTTTAAAATTGAGGTAAAATATACCAATAACAGTTTGTTAAGGATCAGTTTTTCTGTGAAGCTGCCTTCACTCGAGTGATCACTTCGAGCTGTAAGCCTGAGAAATCACCCCGTAAATGCACACGTTTAATTGCACATCTGTTAATATGTATGCTTACACAGTATTAAAAGACACTCAACAATTACACAGTATTAAAAGACACTCAACAATTAACGTCATTTACCTTCGTTCCCGCGTTTGACTCGTGCTGCAAATCTCTTCCTTGTCTTCACTTCACGTGATTACGTAGGAGGCGTAATACGTGATGACGCGATACTTGACTCCGCCTCCTCCATTAGAGTATATGGACAAAAAACAGGTTCCAGTTATGACCATTACGCGTAGAATTTCGAAATGAAACCTGCCTAACTTTTGTAAGTAAGCTGTAAGGAATGAGCCTGCCAAATTTCAGCCTTCCACCTACACGGGAAGTTGGAGTATTAGTGATGAGTGAGTCAGTCAGTGAGTCAGTGAGGGCTTTGCCTTTTATTAATTAGTATATATATATATATATATATATATATATATATATATATATATAGATATATATATTAAAAATAGCAGCGGCCCTAGCACTGACCCCTGTGGAACACCAGTCTTAACATCGGCCAGTTCTGATGAGGTTCCTCACACCATCCCCCTCTGCTTCCTGTGTCTAAGCCAATTCTGCACCCATCTAAAACCATTAGGATTATCTCATTCACTGACTACTTCAGGCTAAATGAGTATTATATCAAATTCACTCTTCTGAAGTTGCACCTGAGAAAAAACATTCAAAGCATGTGTGTTAATTTATACCAATGTATTAAGCAAATCCAGTGGCCATCCATATGCCACTTTTTCCTTTCAACGCCATCAGTGCCCATCCCTGTAGCGGTGGTGCAGCGAAGGATATCAGAGGAGCTCAAGTCAGGTCCATGTGCTATTTACTTCTACAGAAGGAAAGTTCAGTGTTCAATAGAACAAAATACTTTGAAACTTAAGATGAAAACAAGGGGTTTTTATCAAAGTCTGTTGCTACACTTAAATATTATGATCAACTCAGCAGGTAATAGGGGCACTGGTGTCTTTTTCTGAATGCTTTTAAACAGTTACCAGGGAAATGTTTTTCTTACTTACTGACAAAAGGTAAGCATCATCACGTACATATGTCAGCCTAAGCTAGCAAACCCTTTCTTTCACTCGTTTGTCTTCTCCTGTTGCAGGCTGTACATTCCAGAAGAGTTAATTTCTTATTTCATCTTCGCCTTCCTGATCTGTTTTTTAACAAAATCCCATGTATGTGCTTGTAGAAACATTCATTGGTATACCAGAATTCTGCAACCGCACACTGTATGTTTAACTAAAATAGTGAATGCTGCTGACCCACAACTGTATGAACATAAAGTGGTCTTCTTCCAGCCTGTTGGACCTTCATTCGCCTCCCAATTTTCTTTCACATCTGATAATTTGATATGAAGAGTGATGAGTTACTTTGAACATGCTATGAACTGTCTAACTTCACCTAAACCTGAAATGAGAGAGTGTCGTTAAATTAAAATCAAGTTTCTTTAGGTCTGAATGGTTAATTAAGTTCTATCCTGTTCTTTCAGCAGAGAAAAAGCTTCTGTTTACTGTAATGTTCAGATGGATGTGAAAGAGGAGACATGTGAGGCTGGCATGAATATCTTGGAGACAAAGACTGTAAATGGTGAGGAAAAGGACTGTGAATGGGAGTCTGTCCACCCTAAACATGAGAGTCCGGGCATTAAGGATGAAGACTGTGAACTGGTGTTGTTGGGCATTAAAGAAGAGGCTGAAGAGAATTTGGTCAGTTTTAAGATGCACAAATATGAAAGTGTAGAGGATGAAGAAGACCTTTATTATGGATGTTGAGATGAAATAGTAACCGGGTTTGTCTCTTTTCACAGCAGACCCTGTTCATCTCCAGAGCCTCCTGTCAATGTGAAGTCTGAATCATTACAATCTGACACAAGAAGGACTGGAAAAATTTCATCTGTCAGAATTCAGGAAGATCAACCGTCACCTACAAATAAGTCTGGAAAAAGTAAGTGTAAAATAAAACTGTATAAGATTTGAAAAGGATGGTCTTGTAGCTTTTATGAGAAATGTAGTGAAATTAATGTTTTTTCGTGTGTTTCATGTAGAGTTCATTTATGTTTTCTTTGTAAAGTTCAGCAATTTTTTGTTCTTCCATTATAGGTGTAACTTTACACAAACGTTCTAACCCTATCTTCAGTAAAGAGTGTTATACAAAAGTAGATTGACAAGAAAAAGTTAGTGAACCCTTTGGAGTTCCCTGGATTCTTTATTATTTCCTCCTAGCAATGTGGTCTGATCTTCAACTAAGTCGCAGTGACAGGGAAACACAGCCACCTTAAACTAAAACGCTCCTTGTCAGTCCTCAATATACCATTTTAACTTCTACAGCCCTCTTTGTGACCCCCTGTCTAAACTAACTGGTAGACTCTTCTTTAGCAACAATGGGCTCCACCAAACATTTTGTGTTGCTGCTGTTCAACCTTCAGTTTTAACCCATTCCTCCTTCTTAAACCTTTCCAGTTCCTTAATCTCTATAATCCCTTTCCTGATAAGACACCTTCAGTTTAGGCCTTAGCATCTCCATTTTTATTCAACTCTGAACTGTGATTGTCTATTTCAGAACACCACCTTTTTCTTTTTCCTGTATTTCAAGTTAGAGCGAACTTTATTTTCATCTCAACCATATAAAAGTATACAAATGACGGAATTGCGAAGCTCAGGGTCCATCTACAGTGTAACAACATGAAGTGCAAATAATAAATTAAAAATAGAATTAAAACACAAACAAGACAAGACATTGTGAAAAGGCAAGACATAAAAGTAGCAGCAATATTGACATGTAGCAATCAATAAGAACATTGATGCAATGTATGGTATTTGCAATCTAGATACATAAATATAGTCATTAGATATGTAATATAATAAATAAGTAAATAAATAGATAGATATAGATAATACAGAAATTATCAGTGTATGGTAATAGTTGTTTAAGACATGTGTAAACAATGACAGGTCAGAATGTTTCACCGCAGAAAGATATCAAGAATGTCCAAATCCTTAAAGGTCGGTATGAGATTTTCAGTTCTTCTATTAATGCACACTCGTCATTGCAGGACAGTGGCTCGCATGTATAAAAGTACTGTTTATAGAGGTGGTTGAGGCCGTGTGGAAGATCCCAGGGGGCAGCCTGGTGTTAAGGAGTCTAATAGCTTGGGGGTAAAAACTATCCTGCAGCCTGGCAGATCTGGCTTTGATGCTACAGTATCTTCTCCTGGATGGCAGAAGTGTGAAAGTCCATATGAGGGGTGTAAGGGGTCCTGCACAATTCTGCAGGCCTTGCAGATATTGCATTTGTAAAATATGTCCTGTAGTGAAGGGAGAGGCACTCCAATAATGTTCTCTGCTGTCTTCACTATCCTTTGCAGGCACTTGCGGTCGGATATGTTGCAGTTGCCATACCAGACAGTGATACAGCTGGTCAGAACACTCTCAATGGTGCCTCTGTAGAATATGGTGAGGATGGAAGGGGGAAGACTTGCTTGCTTCAGCCGCCTCAGGAAGTGTAGTCTCTGCTGGGCTTCCTTGATTAGTGATGAGGTGTTATGCATCCACGTAAGTTCCTCAGTTATGTGCACACCGAGGAACTTGGTACTCCACATCTAAACCATTGATGCTGAGTGGGATGTGGGCAGGATGTGATTGTCTAAAATCCACGATTATCTCTTTTGTGTTGTCAACATTGAAAGATAGATTGTTGTCTTCACACCATGCAGACAGCCATTCCACCTCATCTCTGTATGCTGTTTCTTCATCCCTGCTTATCAGTCCCAGCACCGTTGTATCATCCGCAAACTTGATGATGTGGTTGGTGTTGTGCATGGCTGTGCAGTTGTGAGTCAGCAGGGTGAACAGCAGTGGACTAAGCACACAGCCCTGTGGCGCTCCTGTGCTTAGTGTGATGATGCTGGAAGTGTTGCAGCTCATCCGAACTGACTGGGGCCTCTCTGTCAAAAAGTCCAGGATCCAATTGCAGAGGGTGGTGTTCAGGCCCAACCTGCTCAGTTTTACAACCAGCTTTTGAGGGATGATTATGTTGAAGGTGGAGCTACAGTCTATGAATAGCATCCTGACATGTGTGTCTTTTTTATCCAGATGTGTCAGGGAGAGTTGAAGGGCAGACCATATGGCATCATCAGTTGACCTGTTTAAGCAGTATGCAAACTGAATAGGGTCAAGGGAGGCAGGGAGATTAGTCTTTACATGTGACATGACTAACCTTTCGAAGCACTTCATGATGATTGATGTGAGTGCAACTGGTCGGTAGTCATTCAGGCATGTCACTGATGACTTCTCCGGCACTGGTATGATGGTGGTCAACTTGAAACATGCTGGGACTGATGACTTGCTCAGAAATGTGTTGAAGATGTCTGTGAGGACACCAGCCAGTTGAGTGGCTGACCAGGTATGTTGTCAGGTCCTGCAGCCTTGCGTGGATTGACTCTGGACAGAGTCCTCTTCACGTCAGTTATGGAGAGACCGAGTACTTGGTCAGTGGAGAGTGGTGTTGCGTTTCTTGCAGCCTCTTTGTTCTGCGCCTCAAAGAATGCGAAGAAGTTGTTCAGCTCATACGGTAGGGAGGCATCACCATTTTGTCTCGCTCTTCTGTTAAGATTCTACTACCCTGACTTATGCCAGTCAGATTTATTGATCACATTTTGCAGTGATGTGGCCAAGTCCTACATGTGCATATACATGTCTCAAGTAAGCTCAAGTCTCATATTATAAGGATTACATTGCAGCAGGTGTAATCCTTAGCTCATTTTTATTTGAAAACAGCAGTATCAGATCAGGGCGAGCATGAACGCGACTGAGAGAATAAAACTGAATAAAAAAATGCTAACCTTTACAAGTACCATACATTTACCCTGGCTGTTACAGACGCAAATCAGATTTATTTATTCTGGGACATGTGAAGACTCGAACCAGTGATGTTTTGAATAGGAGTCAGCCACTCTAACCACTGTACTACCAAAGCAATCACTACAGGGATGTACATTAATGCGATTTCTTTTTCTCAGTTATAGTCTTGAATAAAACCGTACTTGTTTTGTTATACTTATACCTTTTCTGAAAGTGTTTATTTGATATTTGGATTTCAGTCTTCACACATTATACACTTCATGTGAAAATTTTGTCGTTTGTACTAAAACATGGAAAAAGTTTGTCTATTAGGTATGTGTTCAACAGTTCTATCATGCTACACTTCCATAGATCTTTGTAGACACAGAACACATGTGAAATGCATGTGTTCCAAATAACAATATATTTTTTTAGCCTATACAGCTCTAGGTACCTGACTCCCTGATAAACAAGGCTTGAGCTGGGAGAGGTTTTTGCTGTTTCTGTGGCAGTGGGAGGATGGGATAGCAGGCTGCTTGCTCCTTGGGCTTATCGACACATTTACAAGACAAAAGACGCTGAATGAAGACGTGCGAGCAGATTTAAGGTGGGCTGGATTTACGAGTTTTTTCGTAAACTTTGGTAATTCTAGTGTTAATCTCTAATATCCCTTTCCTGATAAGACACCTTCAGTTTAGGCTATAGCATCTCCATTTTTGTTCAGCTCTGAACTGTGATTGGCTATTTCAGAACACCAGCCTTTCTCTTCTCTCTGTGTTTTGTCTCACTCTTCTGTTTCATCACTCAACTGGTGTTAAGCTTCTACTACCCTGACTTATGCCTGTCAGATTTCTTGATCACATTTTGCAGTGATGTGGCCAAGTCCTACATATGCATATACGTGTCTCAAATTATAAGGATTACATTGAAGCAGGTCAAGTCACTGAATTTAATCAGGGACATTAAGTTGTAGATTAAAAACCGGAGTACAACAGTGCTTATACTTTTACCACCATCTGCAGTTATTCTAATTATGATATGATCATGTCTGATGTATTCTAACAAATTGAGAGTAGACTTTCTAAGACAAAACAATTTGTAGTTAGTATTTGTTATATATAGCAACTGTTTTATTTTGAAGTCATTTTGATATCACGTATATAAATTGATATATACTCTCGATTTTCTAGCTTCCTCTTACAGTCACCCCTTCAAACTATTCACATTTTGTTGCTTTTCAACCTGAAATGAAGATGCATATAAAAATATTTCTCCAGCTGTATTTACTCAATGCAATTTATAACAACCAAGTGAAAGATATAATTACAATAGTTCAGAAAAAAAAAAAAAAAAATGGAATCCCTGAGATGGTTAAAGGATCACTCGCCCCACCCCACCACCACAACGTACTTTGTGGATCCACCTTTTGCTTTGATTCTTCTATACCTATTCTATTCTATCGTTCTGTTTTGGTCTCATCTGACCATAACACATTTTTACATTTAGCCTCAGAATTTTCAAGGTGTGTTTTGGCAAAGCTCAATAGAGACTGAATGTGGCCTTTCTTGAGGTGTGGCTTTTTTCTTGATATTGTTGTCGCATGCAATGACCACTCTTTGCTGTAATGTCCTGTAAATCCTTCAAAGCTGCCATAGGCCTCTTGGTAGTCTCTCTGACCAGTTTCCTCCTCACTGTTCTATCCAGTTTGGAGGGACTGCCTGATCCATGGAGGGTCCTAGTAGTACCAAAAACTTTCCACTTCTTGATTATGGACTTTACTGTATGCTTCTTAGGACTGATAAAGCCTTTGAGATTTTTTTGTATCCATTTCCTAGCTTTTGCCTCGCTACAACTTTATTCCTTAAGATCTTTTGACACACATAGTTGTTTGCTTTCAGTTGCACTTCCAAACACTGGAATGCTTTAGGAATAGCTGAATTAATGAGAATGATTACAGTTGACCACAGGCGGGGGATGGAACCTCTCCTGGTCTTTGGCTTATGCTCGACCATCCCCTGGCAAGAGGTCATGTCATCATCCAGCTTGGGTGCCCGTCTGTCCTCCATTGCACTCACACTGTCTTCTCCTCACATACCATTTAATGATAAATATTGAGGTTATTTGCTTGCCTCTGTATTTCGGCTATTGGGTTTAAATCTCAGTTGATAGATAGATGGATAGATAGATAGATAGATAGATAGATAGATAGATAGATAGATAGATAGATAGATAGATAGATAGATAGATAGATAGATAGATAGATAGATAGATACTTTCTTTCTTTCTTTCTTTCTTTCTTTCTTTCTTTCTTTCTTTCTTTCTTTCTTTCTTTCTTTCTTTCTTTATTTATTAATTAATCCCAGGGGGAAATTCACATACTCCAGCAGCAAAAAATATTAAATTAAAGAGTAATAAAAAATGCAGGTAAAAAACAGACAATAAATTGAATAATGTTCAACGTTTACCCCCTCTGGTGGAATTGAAGAGTCGCATAGTTTGGGGGAGGAATGATCTTCTCAGTCTGTCAGTGGAGCAGGACAGTGACAGCAGTCTGTCGCTGAAACTGCTCCTCTGTCTGGAGATGACACTGTTTAATGGATGTAGTGGATTCTCCGAGTTATATTGGAAGTCCGATGTATATAGGCTGAACAGGACCGGAGAAAGTACAGTCCCCTGCGGCGCTCCTGTGTTGCTGACCACAATGTCAGATCTGCAATTCCCGAGACGCACATACTGAGGTCTGTTTGTAAGATAGTCCACGATCCATGCCACCAGGTATGAATCTACTCCCATCTCTGTCAGCTTGTCCCTAAGGAGCAGAGGTTGGATGGTGTTGAAGGCGCTAGAGAAGTCTAGAAACATAATTCTTACAGCGCCACTGCCTCTGTCCAAGTGGGAGAGGGATCGATGTAGCATGTAGATGATGGCATCTTCCGCTCCCACCTTCTTCTGGTATGCGAACTGCAGAGGGTCGAGGGCGTGTTGGACCTGTGGCCTCAGGTGGTGAAGCAGCAGCCGCTCCATGGTCTTCATCACATGTGATGTTAGAGCGACAGGCCGGAAGTCATTCAGCTCACCAGGACGTGATACCTTTGGGACTGGGGTGATGCAAGATGTTTTCCAAAGCCTCGGGACTTTCCCCTGTTCCAGGCTCAGGTTGAAGATGCGCTGTAGAGGACCCCCCAGCTCTGATGCACAGTTGTCATTAGTTGTCATTGTTTTATTAGTTTATGTTTTAATATGTGTACATATGTAATTAATGGTTAGTGTATTGAACGGTTTTTTATGGTTTTAGCCTCTTCTTTATCATAAACTCCTGACGACCTGTAGCCTTTCTCTATTTTATCGCAGAGTTTTCACTGGATGGTGTATAATTTGAGGACCGGAAATAAACCCATAAGGCCAGCCAGCATCTCTCTTTCACAGTTGTGTGCTTTGGCAAGTGTGGGAAATTTTCACATGAATGGCCTTCCTTGTGGTAGATCTCTTTGAGACAATTCAGAGATCACACTGTTGCCTAAATTCACTGAGATTTGAGGAAACACAGGTCTATTGTGTTTGTTCAATAAATAAAATAAAAATTGTTTCAGTAAAAAATTACATTTAGTAGTCACAGTGTACCTGGAGCAATGAGAGAAACGCTTCATGTTCTCACTTTGTAGCTCTCCATCCTATGCCTGGTGTGGTAAGTTGGTGGCCTGTGTGTCCCAGTGACCCTTCAAGTAACATCTGGAGGTGTGTGCTGCTGTTTGGGGCTGTAATGTGTAATTGTGATATTTGTGATCAGTATTTTAATTGTGATTTAAATTGTGCTTGTTAGTAATAAGCAACACAGCTAATATTGTTGTGCATAGTTTTGTTAAAAAAATAAGAGAACTCTTGTGTGAAAACAATTGTATCTCTTTTTCTTATCTCTAAATCTAAACTAATTGTTAGTTTCTCATTGGGGAATATGAGAAAACAAGCAATACAATTTTGTTCAGTTTGATTATTTTTCTGTTGTACCTCTTGTAAATTATTATTGAGTTAATTCTTTTTTTTCTCCTGTTGTTTTAATTTGCAAGCAGAAGAACAATGAGATAAGCATTTTATGTGTTGCTTACCACTCCTAGGGTTGGCATGACTGGTATGCGTCAAGGGTCCTTCAAGTGATGTTGTCTGGAGATTTGTGCTTATTATTGGGTCCGTCTAAGAGGAGGTGGCAGACTAAGCACAATCCATAAATGAACGTCAAGATAGTCTTGATTCATTCAAACAGAGCCTCTTCAAGAACGGGTATACTGGGACTCGCTGCTAGATCAGGCCTGGCAGTGGTGAGCATATGGTGACGAGGAGGCCCATGTACACCAGTCGGGCATAGTCTGACAAAGACAAGTGGAACTAGATATAGTGGGAATCACCTGTACACACAGCTTTGGAAATAAACTTCTTAGTCAAGGGTGATCCCATTTTTAATCTCACCTGAGTGGCTTTAGACAGGTATGTGTGTTCTCAGAAGACCTCAGCAGAATGTGTGAAATTTGTGTTGTATCCAGTGAATTAGAAAGTCACCTCAAGTTGCATAGAGGAGGACCTTCATCACATTTGTGCATGTGTATTCAACCACTGTTCAGAGTCTTTGGCCTTTTTTGGACAGTGTGGATTCAGTGCTTGAAAGGGTACCATCTAGTAGCTGTTTCGCCTACTAGGAGTCTTCAACAGGCTTGTGGGGAAAGACACAGATATGAGGAGGGTGTGATTAGGAGGAATGACCTGTGTGATTTGAGACAATGTGTTGAACTGTTACTGAATTTCTTTGCTGGTCATAGATCTGGTCTCTAACAAACACCATGTCTGATCACAATGTTTTTCATGAGCATACCTGATCCAAGAATATCTTGGGTCAGTGGCTCCTGATTGAGTTTGGTGGTGTCTACCCTGAGGCCAAATGGTCTGAATGTTTTGGTACAAAGACGTGCTGAGCTGTCAGCTGGTCACCATTCAATGCTGTTTGAGCTGACTTGGGTGGATGACCCACATTGATAATGAAAGCCTCAGTTCAGAATGTCAGAGTCTGAAAAAGCCATGTTTAGCAGTGAAGGCCATTGCAAGGATCTCTGACCAAATCCTTGTTGGTGTCTTTCATGAGGGCAGCTCCGGGAGTCTTTGGGGAAAACCCTAACAGTAAACTATAAGGCTGATGAAAGAGGCCTTACATGCCATACGAGCAGAAGAGTCACCTGATGTGATTGAAATGAACCAAAAGGTGGCAGCTTCTTGTCTTTGATTAATGAAAATCTACAGAAAACGTGGATTAGAAATGCTAATGGCAGAATGAAGTAACTTTGCTCATTTTCTCTTCTAAAGCCAGTTTTGTTTGTTTTTATATATCGCTCTTCACTGAGTACAGGCTTGGAGTACTTGACATTTCCAGCTATCTTTATATATAATCTTCATTTGGATCTTGATATTTGTTTGTCCGCGAATTCACTACCTTGTGTGGTGTTCCTGCTGTGTTCAGTAGAGGGCAGTAGTGATGGAGGAGGAGAGGAAGTGAGGGGGAGGATCATTGGATGAGGTTGGAGTGTGGTGATTAAAGAGGATTGAACTAAAGGAGACTACGTGCTGTTTGTACTGGCTGAATACACAACACCTTGGTTGTTACTTTTGTTTACAAACACTGTCGATACCACTCTTTGTGTTTAGATCTGGTGTTGACACCATGCTTTGTGTTTAGATCTGGTGTTGACACCTGCTTCGTTGTCGAGACTGTGGTTTTTTGTGTTTCTATCGACGGTCGTTGGCAGCACTTCGTCCAAATCGAATGTTCACCCACTTCTTGGAGTCGGCAGTCAGAGTATATAAGTCGGACACACTTCTGTGATTTTCCATCAGTCGGCGTTTGGAGTTCAAGAAAGAAGCATTGGTTCTTCCTTACTCTTTGTATTGCCACAAAACAACCTGCAAGATTGGAGAAAGGTTGAGAAGAGATCGTGAGAGGAAACGACAGCGTCATGAAAACGAGACGGACTGTAAACGGAGAGAAGCAGAAATGCTCCTCCACCACCACCACATAATTACTATTCGGACAGTGATTCCGAGTAGGCCATTCCTATCGAATCAATGTCCAAGGGTTTTGTTTTGTAATTTTGTTTCCCTTATATAAAATCATAATGCTGTGCGACGAAGGGCCCAGTTCACGACTGGCAGCCGCGTTTAAACAGGGAGCCCTTCACAGACAACTTTAACACGTGCAACGTAGTTGGGCACACATGGCTAGTAACTGTATAACAGATAATTAAAGCAGACAATACATATATGAACGCACGTATAAGATTAAATACACTGCAAAAACAGAGCAAATTTCAGTGTGACTAGCATAAATAAATCATGACACTTCATGTCTATTAACATTATAAAAGAGAGTGTAAATATCACCAGTGTGTAACAAACCTGACCAGTCCTTGAGTCTACCTGTCACTCCCTTTCAGAGAAGAAATGCACTCATCCTGAGTTTTCTCATCTTCTGATTTTATCCCAGACCACTGCAGCTCCTTTAGCTCTGTACATTAATATGCCAGTTTGATCATTTCTTTGTTTAGGGTGATTTAAATAAAGCATTTGTATGTTTATTTTGAAGTCCAGTGGATTTGGTCTATGTGAAGAGAAATGTCAGAGCACATTCTGAGTAGTAAAGGTGAATTTCACATTCTAGGCATAAATGAGGCTCTCTTCAATATCTTGATAACTGAAGATTGTCACTTTTTACATCTATTATTAAAATACAATAAATTGTATACAATTTAATACAAGAAATTCTAATACAAATCTAATACAAGAAATTGTATAAGGCGAAATAAAGAACAAAAAAAATAAAATAACAGTATATCGTTTTTGAATAATGTTTTAAGAGTTTGATGTCAAAGTGATGATACGGTTGTGAACTTAACAAATTATGACCAGTAATCCTGTCAATTGGTTCCATCACACGTGATCTGTTTGCTGTTTCAACTTCTTAGTGCCAGTGATTATGCTCGTGTGGTGAGTAGTTGTAATAGAGGAGACAAAATTATCAAGTTGAGTGTCTTTCTACAATTTTATTATACTTATCAAAGCTTGTTCCTCATTTCTCCCAGCATTTATTTAATGTTGTGACTTGATGTGAATAGAAGAGGAGTGGATAGAAAATTAATTTCTATTTTTTTTTTTTTCTTTGAAACTTTATCCAGGAAACAAGCATCACTGCTTTTCGGAATGTGGCAAAGAATTCTGTGCCAGCAGTACTCTTCAAAGACACAAAAGAATTCACACAGGAGAAAAGCCGTATGGGTGTGATGAATGTGGCAAACAGTTTTCACAAACGGCTCATCTTCAGAGACACAAAAGAATTCACACAGGGGAAAAGCCGTATTGCTGTTCGGAATGTGGAAGGCAGTTCTCTCGCAGGAGTATTTTACAGATACACATTAGAACTCACACGGGAGAGAAGCCATATTGCTGTTCTGAATGTGGAAGACAATTTGCTGATTTTAGCAGTCTTAAGAAACATTTTACAGTTCACACAGGAGAGAAGCCATATCGCTGTACAGAATGTGGCAAGCAATTCTGTCGTAGGAGTATTCTTCAGATGCACATTAGAACTCACACAGGAGAGAAGCCATATTGTTGTTTTGAATGTGGCAGACAATTTGCTCATATGAACAGCTTTAAGAGACACTCTACTGTTCATAGAGGTCAAGGCAACAAAAGAAAAAAACTGTTCAAAGAGATAGGTGCATAGTCTGCCAAACAGAGGTCAAAACAGTTACTCATCTGGTTGCCAGTTTCAAGGTGCTGATGGTGGAAGGTTTATACACATAGAGAGAACCAACAAAGTTTCCAGATTGCTGCACTGGAAAATATGTAAAAAAATACAATGTGCTAGTACTACTGACACATTAAGACCACACTCCAGGCTGAATAATAGACAATGGGAAGGTGTTAGTAAATTGGTACATACTAATAACAATTGACAGAAAAAGAAGCAAGGAAACAAGACATCATTATTTTAAAAAATGCTCTGATAAAGCATGGCTCGTTTAAATTTCAATCCGAAGTGATCACCCCATAGAATAGAAAGGCAAAAAAATAACCAAAGAATGAGAAATGGAATCTGAGCTGAATCAGAGGTAGAATAAAAGAAGGGACTGTACCATTGGCTCGGCAGTCCTTATCAAATCTAACAGAATAACTCCAGTGCAAAAATCACTTCTTGGCTGAAGTGTGAGGTTCACCTAGTATTAAATATGCTGAGAAATTGACCTTGCAAAAGAAGTACAACTGAACCTTCCTGACTAAGGAGTGAGTCTCCATCCTGTCTGGATACTACCTCACCCAGAAAATGTGGGAGAAATTAGCCCCACGAGAAGCCATATTGTTCTGAATGTGATACGCAACTCTCACAAATCAACACTCTTCTTAGCCACAGAAAGTAAAATCACTTTGGGTGCCACCTGTAGAAGCTTTGAGAAGTACATTAGAGGGAAAAGATGGAGGAAGAAAGAGGAAGATCTCAAAATTTACCTGCCTAACTACTCAAGTCTTTATTATTACCTTCACATGGTGGGCTTATTTGGATTAGATCTATACCAGATCTTAACCTTTGGTCTTGGAATACCATCTTCTAGAATTAAAATGTTTTGAAGTACCTCCATTTTATTTTGGTCTTAATTGTTTAATTACTAAACTGTTAAGGTAAAACTAAAGGTGGCATTTGTTTATCCACCCATAAATATTGTATTAGGGAGTTTTAACAAAAGTTTTACAAATAGTTTTTGTGCAAGTTTAATTTTTCTTATCTACACTATTTTGTTTTTAAATGAATTATCTTTTACCTTTCCTGGGAAGAAAATGTGGAACCTTTTATAAACCGCTACCACCACACCATCATAGCAATTAATGTATTCATCCACTGAGTGTTTTTCAGTAGTGGGTTGTGGCTGTGCTCCTGTGGTGAAAAAAAGATTAGTGTGTCTGTATGATGGAGATCTCCTGGTTTGACATGTAATTGCTAAGCTCTTCTAAGTACAATAATACTGATTTGTTATTGATACCATTTAAATTGTTAAAGCAATTGCTTAAAAATAATAAGAATATGCACAAAATAAGAGAAATGTATAGTCACATTAACAGAACACTGTTTATTAATGGTTTTGGTCATGTATAACAATTAGCAAAATGTAAGATGCCTCCAAATTTGTTAAAATAAAAGTAAACATTTATTATATGAAACCTATCTTCTTATGGCTCTGGCTAGGTCCTGTGAGAAGATATTGCTTTTTATAGATATAAAGAATAAAAGAAGACAAAATTGATTGCTGCTAGCCGTGGAATTTGTGCGTATGTATGTGAATGTTTGTGTGTGTCAGATTGAGTAGTCATGATGCATATATGTTTGTGGTCTTGTGTGTATTTTTGTGTATTATATCTGTAGTGCTAGGGTGTTGTACCGTGTTAGCCATTATGAATGTAGAGAAAAGCCAAGCAAAATGACACCTTTTATTGGCTAACTAAAAAGATTACAATATGCAAGCTTTCGAGGCAACTCAGGCCCCTTCTTCAAGATTACATCTTGCCTGAAGAAGGGGCCTGAGTTTCCTTGAAAGCTTGCATATTGTAATCTTTTTATTTAGCCAATAAAAGGTGTCATTTTGCTTGGCTTTTCTGTGTATTATATGTAAAATATGTATAAGAGGATTGTTTAGTTATGTAATTTAGGATAACGTTTTTTGGAAATAAAATGTTGACACTGTTGAAGTAGTAAAATATATAGTGAAAGAAGAGGTGAACTAATTTGTATAAGGCAGACCAGACAACTTTTCATTAGAACAATGTTTTCAATCTTTTCTGTGCCTATGCTAAGGGATGAATGACAAATAGGGGATGGCACAATGGTGCAGGGGTTAGCTTTGCTGCCCTCTTAACAAGTAGACCAAGGCTCTAGCCCTGAGCGTTCC
Source organism: Erpetoichthys calabaricus (assembly GCF_900747795.2). Taxonomy (NCBI): domain Eukaryota; kingdom Metazoa; phylum Chordata; class Cladistia; order Polypteriformes; family Polypteridae; genus Erpetoichthys; species Erpetoichthys calabaricus. Next base: position 352,850,711 of record NC_041394.2, on the reverse strand, counting down.
CTGCATGGAGTTTGCCTGTTCTCCCCGTGCCCATAGGTTTAAGACAACAGAATTGTAGAATGTGCTTTTTCCACAGATTCAACACTTTCAGCAATTCTGCCATAAGGGTATGTGGTCAATATCAGAAATTAGCTATACAGCTTGTTGTAATTAGCTTTGAAGGGGCTATTATGGGCAAAAGTTATCTTTTTTTTGCATAGATTTCCATCTTCTTCCATCCGCTGATTTGTTTCCATCCTTCCTTTAATTCAAGAAAAATTGTGTACATTTTCAGTATGAAAAAAAATTACCCCATATATAGAAAAAGTTACTATCAAAAATCACAAAGGTGTTTGCCTGTTTATAATAAGAATACAGTGTGAATTTGCATTCCTATATGGGTAATGGAGGGTTTCCCTTTTATTTACTGTAAATTGACATGCTAATGAAGTATTTGGACAGTGTTAAAATTCATATCATACAAGATAGAAAGGTATGCATTATTGTAATTAATTAAAACACTAGCTTAAAGAACAACTAAAGTGAAAGCAGTTCTATATCTTAACATGTCGAAAGAAATATATAATAGACATATTTTATGACTATGTTTGTTAGTCTCATATCTTTGAAATGTCTGACAATCTTGCAAAAGGTTTAAATCCTGAGATTAAACATATAAGGGAAAGATGTGTACATATCTTAATAAAATTTTGTACTAAGTAACAGAATCTGGGACTGAAGAGTCCAAATGTATTGCAAATTTGATCTTTTCTAAAAATGTAGTTAGAAATACACTGGTCAAGGTTTTTTCTTTGACTCCTGTTTGCAAAATGAGAGCTATTCTCTGAGGACACTGGTGCAACATTGTCATTTATTATTTCTTAGCTTAGACTGTGCTACACTGGCTGAAGTAAATATATAGAGAGAATATTTACTTAAGAACAATAGATTGGAATCTTCTAACCCTAACCCCCACAAAACATTGCTGTCTGACTACTAACCTTTCTGATATTCTGCCTTCTCTTTTTCTTGATTGTGTTTCTTACCCTTGAGTCTTCTTATGTTATCTGTATGTGAGTTATGACATTTATCCTCATGTTAAATATATATATATATATATATATATATATACACACATATATATATACACATATAATCAGACTTTCCCACTATGTGTTTTACAATAACTGTAACCTATGGAAAATCGCCACAGGTGTCAAAAGTGAGGATTGATTGACATTTGACTTTGTGTTGCATTAACAGCAGTAAGTTAACTCTGGGGTTCACATGTGCACCAAAGTACAAATATGTGCCAATAGTTTCAATGTTTCAAAGACTAGCCAATAGAACCTGAGCATGCATATATATATATATATATATATATATATATATATATATATATATACAGTGGTGTGAAAAACTATTTGCCCCCTTCCTGATTTCTTATTCTTTTGCATGTTTGTCACACAAAATGTTTCTGATCATCAAACACATTTAACCATTAGTCAAATATAACACAAGTAAACACAAAATGCAGTTTGTAAATGGTGGTTTTTATTATTTAGGGAGAAAAAAAAATCCAAACCTACATGGCCCTGTGTGAAAAAGTAATTTTGGCCCACTCATCTTTGCAAAATTGTTGTAATTCAGCTTTATTTGAGGGTTTTCTAGCATGAACCGCCTTTTTAAGGTCATGCCATAGCATCTCAATTGGATTCAGGTCAGGACTTTGACTAGGCCACTCCAAAGTCTTCATTTTGTTTTTCTTCAGCCATTCAGAGGTGGATTTGCTGGTGTGTTTTGGGTCATTGTCCTGTTGCAGCACCCAAGATCGCTTCAGCTTGAGTTAATGAACAGATGGCCGGACATTCTCCTTCAGGATTTTTTGATAGACAGTAGAATTCATGGTTCCATCTATCACAGCAAGCCTTCCAGGTCCTGAAGCAGCAAAACAACCCCAGACCATCACACTACCACCACCATATTTTACTGTTGGTATGATGTTCTTTTTCTGAAATGCTGTGTTCCTTTTACGCCAGATGTAACGGGACATTTGCCTTCCAAAAAGTTCAACTTTTGTCTCATCAGTCCACAAGGTATTTTCCCAAAAGTCTTGGCAATCATTGAGATGTTTCTTAGCAAAATTGAGACGAGCCCTAATGTTCTTTTTGCTTAACAGTGGTTTGCGTCTTGGAAATCTGCCATGCAGGCCGTTTTTGCCCAGTCTCTTTCTTATGGTGGAGTCGTGAACACTGACCTTAATTGAGGCAAGTGAGGCCTGCAGTTCTTTAGACGTTGTCCTGGGGTCTTTTGTGACCTCTCGGATGAGTCGTCTCTGCGCTCTTGGGGTAATTTTGGTCGGCCGGCCACTCCTGGGAAGGTTCACCACTGTTCCATGTTTTTGCCATTTGTGGATAATGGCTCTCACTGTGGTTCACTGGAGTCCCAAAGCTTTAGAAATGGCTTTATAACCTTTACCAGACTGATAGATCTCAATTACTTCTGTTCTCATTTGTTCCTGAATTTCTTTGGATCTTGGCATGATGTCTAGCTTTTGAGGTGCTTTTGGTCTACTTCTCTGTGTCAGGCAGCTCCTATTTAAGTGATTTCTTGATTGAAACAGGTGTGGCAGTAATCAGGCCTGGGGATGGCTACGGAAATTGAACTCAGGTGTGATACACCACAGTTAGGTTATTTTTTAACAAGGGGGCAATTACTTTTTCACACAGGGCCATGTAGGTTTGGATTTTTTTTCTCCCTAAATAATAAACACCATCATTTAAAAACTGCATTTTGTGTTTACTTGTGTTATATTTGACTAATGGTTAAATGTGTTTGATGATCAGAAACATTTTGTGTGACAAACATGCAAAAGAATAAGAAATCAGGAAGGGGGCAAATAGTTTTTCACACCACTGTATGAGAAAGTCGAGCCGAGAGCACTCCTGATTTTTTTTTTCCTTGGCTTGTTGATTAAACAAAAGTCAGCTGTCCTTTATAATTAGTTATGTGGATACTGCAGGAAAGTTCTATTTGTTTCTTTGATACATCGGGAATATGAAAAGTGAAATCACCAATGGAAAATCTCTGGTAAGCTGACAAAATTATATAAGTACCTGTTCATATTAAGCAACAGAGTAAAGATGGAGATGAGGTGTTCTTTTACATATTATGCATTTTCTTTCCATTGATGACATTAACATGCTCAAGGCTTGGACATGAACAAGATATATTGGATAAAGTTCATAGCAATGAAAAAATCTCCCACCTTAATAAAAGAAATAGGGCGTGTGTGTCCACCCGGTTGCTATGTCTCTGTTATTCCAACAGATGGTGCATCACAAACATTTGCAGTAATACAATTCATTATATTTGTCATTCCAACAGATGACACATCACTCCCAGCAACACTGTTTTTATGAATCCCATACCAAATGGCATATAATAGAGACATGTGCATTGCATTTGTCATTCCAACAGATGGCACATCAGAAATATTGTAGTAATACTTTGTATTTGTATTGTATTTGTCATTCCAACAGATGGCACATCACACATCAACACTGTTTTAATGAATCCCATACTAAATGGCATATAATAAAGACCATGTGCATTGCATTTTCATTCCAACAGATGGTACATCACAAATATTGTAGTAATGTTTTATTTTTATTGCATTTGCCATTCCAACAGATGGTGCATCACAAATATTGTAGTGATATAGTCAGTCAGTCAGTCATTGTCCAACCCACTATATCCTAACACAGGGTCACGGGGGTCTGCATGAGCCAATCCCAGCCAGCACAGGGTGCAAGGCAGGAACAAACCCAGGGCAGTGTGCTAGCCCACCGCAGGGCACACACACACACCAAGCACACACTAGGGACAATTTAGGATCGCCAATACACCTAACCTGCATGTCTTTGGACTGTTGGAGGAAACCCACGCAGACACGGGGAGAACATACAAACTCCACACAGGGAAGACCCGGGAAGCAAACCCAGGTCTCCATACTGCCTTACCACTGTGTAGTAATATATTTTATTTTTATTACATTTGTCATTCCAACAGATGGCACATCACAAATTTTGTAGTAATGCCTTTTATTTGTATTGTATTTTTCATTCCAACAGATGGCACATCACACATATCAACACTATTTTAATGAATCCCATACCAAATGGCATATAATAGAGACATGTGCATTGCAAGTGTCATTCCAACAGATGGCACATCACACATATCAACACTATTTTAATGAATCCCATACCAAATGGCATATAATAGACATGTGCATTGCATTTTCGTTCCAACAGATGGTACATCACAAATATTGTAGTGATATAGTCAGTCAGTCAGTCATTGTCCAACCTGCTATATCCTAATACAGGGTCACGGGGGTCTGCTGGAGCCAATCCCAGCCAGCACAGGGTGCAAGGCAGGAACAAACCCCGGGCAGTGTGCCAGCCCACCGCAGGGCACGCACACACACCAAGCACACACTAGGGACAATTTAGGATCGCCAATACACCTAACCTGAGAAAAGCGCTATATAAATGTCATGAATTATTATTATTATTAACCTGCATGTCTTTGGACTGTCGGAGGAAACCCACGCAGACACGGGGAGAACATGCAAACTCCATGCAGGGAAGACCCAGGAAGCAAACCCAGGTCTCCTTACTGTTGTACCACTGTGTAGTAATATATTTTATTTTTATTACATTTGTCATTCCAACAGATGGCACATCACAAATTTTGTAGTAATGCCTTTTATTTGTATTGTATTTTTCATTCCAACAGATGGCACATCACACATATCAACACTGTTTTTATGAATCCCATACCAAATGGCATATAATAGAGACATGTGCATTTCACTTTCATTCCAACAGATGGTGTATCACAAATATTGTAGTAATGCGTTTTATTTTTATTGCATTTGTTATTCCAACAGATGGCATGTCACAAATATTGTAGTAATGCTTTTTATTTTTGTGCCATCTGTTGGGATGACACATGTAATGCTTTTCGTTACTCCATGCATTAGAAAATACATTCCATTAGGTGGTGCACTGCAAACATTAACCCTGAGGACTACAGTTAATTAGTAAGATTTCCACTTGTCTTTGACGGGTAGCTCAGTTAGTCTTATTCTAATGTTCTGAAATAATGAACTTCTGAAATTGTAAGTGCAGTACAAGAGTGGCGAATGAAAATGGGATTTATTCAGTCAAAAAATGATGGTGCTCTGTTAGATTGTGTTCATTCTTCTTTTAAGTAAAAAATCAGGTAACATAAAATCAAAGTGTCAATGTATGCATAGCACGTAAGTGATGATGAGGTGCTGTGATGTGAGCTCCTGCCATTTGCTGTGTCATGTGACTAGATGTGCATTTCTTTATTTGCTCGTTTGTCTTAAGATGTGTTAGACTAGGAACATCACATACATGCATAGTAGGGGGCAGTGCAGGGTCTTTTCTCAGCAATCATTTTTGCCCAGATTGTGAATTTTATAATGCCATGATGTGACACTCAAATGTTCCATGAAATTAAAACAACAGAAAAAAAATGGAGTGACCTTTTAGAGGGGCATCACCGAGCCCCCAAACCACAGACATAACCACACCGGGTGCAAGTAGACATTTTTTTTTATAGTTCATAAAATACTTTTCACAGGCTTCTTCTTTTAATTCAGCACAGCAAAGCAGACGTCTTCTTCTTCTTCCTCCTCGACTCCTCGTAGGCGAGTGTTGTTGACTCCGACTCACCTGGCCGCGTTGCTGCTGGAAGGGGTGTTGGTGAGGCCAGCAGGGGGCGCTTACCTTGTGGTGTAAATGTGGATCCCAATGCTCCAGTGCAGTGATGGGGACCCTGTGCCATAGAAATGGAGCCGTCCTTCAGATGAGATGTAAAACCGAGGTCTTGACTCTCTGTGGGCATTAAAGTTCCTTGGGCATCCTTCGTAAAAAGTTTCCCTCTGTCCTTTCCTTCTAATGACCTCTCGACCGGGAAAGATACCACTAACTGGCCCAGTCGGGCTGCCCGTCCATCCATATCCTTCCATCATCACAGCTTCCCTACCGGGTGAGGAATCATCCACCCCATCCAGGATGCCAGCCAACCTGTGTATTCTATGATGTGGTAGGGTCTTTTTTTCTTAATTTTATTTTCTAAAAGACAGTGGTAATTACTATGGACTAAATAATGGATACAAAATTGCAGTGTGCCATGCATTACTGGGCACATACTAAAGCACAGCTAGTAAGCAATTGAGTGTAACTAAACACACACAAAAAAAAGTACAAAATTAAATAGATTGCGTGTATATTTAACCTAAACTTTTTAAACACATTATGAATTCAGTTTTAAAAATGACACAATAAAAGATGATAAGAAAGCCATTTTTGATTCCCAAGGAGTTGACCTTCCAAAGATCAATGAATGGTCTTGATGCATTATGGGAATTTTTTTAAAGAAAGAAACCAATAACTCTAACCAATCTGTCAAAAGTATGTGAGGCAACTTTAATGCATTATAATTATGGTTTGGAGATACCGTATCAAAAACGACAAAAGTTCCTCATCTTTCAACTGATAACAGCCAGGCAAATGAGCAATGTGTGAGCACTTTGTTATAATAGCAGACATTTTAGGGCATTAAAGGGAGAGTCCAAGAATTAGCCCAGCAAAGATAGCCCACCAGTCCTACTCATATAATGACACTTGATTAGTTTATAAATTCAAAAAAATAAAATAATAGTAATAATAATAATATAGTGGAACCTCTAGATACGAGTTTAATTCGTTCCAGCACTGAGCTTGTATAGCGAATTTCTCGTATCTAGAACAAACGTCCCCATTGAAAATAATGGAAATCCAGTTAATCCGTTCCGCATCCCAAATATATTAACATAAAAATCATTTTTCCTAACAAATAACACTGATAAATTATATATACTGTAGTCTACCTTTAATAAATAACACTGGTAAATAATATAACTGATTATTAAAAGAATCAAAACAGGTGTCCAAAGTGCAGTAGAGCATTCAATAAATCTTTAAATAAATAATCCTTAAAACAGTTGTGAAGTGGAGGTTTAAAATACACAAGAATAACAATCCTTTAACACGAGGTTAAAACGTCAACAGGAAGCAGTCTTTAAAAAACAGATGACAATCCCCGGTGCTTCTTCTCTGTTAGCGTCTCACCTGCTTCTCCCATGCGGGCTCTGCAACAGGCGAGACACTCTTAATGGAGCTGACCTTCTCTACACCGTCCTGCTTCAGCTGTTTGGCTCGCCTGTTCAGCTACACGCGAGCCTGTACTCGCTCGCTCTCTCGCACCGACTTCCTACTGCTGCGGATTCCTGCCTCCTCCTGCAACCTCCGTTCTCTCTCCTCTCCTCTCTTTTCTTTTACTTCTTCTCCCCCTTAACCGGCTCGCGCTTCTCTATATATGCGGGGAAGACATGGCAGCTGCTAGGGTTACCACTTTTAATACAAAAAAATAAGGGACGCATACGTATTGATTCAAAACGGGACGCGCAATTTCATTCTCAAATACTGGACGATTCCGTATTTTAAAGGACGGGTGGCAACCCTGCCCAGCCCATCAGCCACAGGACAAATCATGGATGTGGGCAGTTTCCCACCTGTGCACTTAGGTGAGAAACGCAGACACCGCAGATCGCCCTGCGGCTCGCTACAGCTACCACGCCCCCTCGCTAAGCCGCGAGCTATACCCACAGCCTGGCACGTGGCTCGTTACGTGAGCCAATGCTCGTATTTAGATCTGAATTTTTCGCTCATACTTTCCTCATATTTTTAATTTCTCGTATACAGAGGTGATCGTATCTCGAGGTTCCACTGTACATTTTATTTATATCGCACCTTTCCCGTGCTTACATTTGTTGTAAGGTTGTCACACATGAGCCTCCGAGGGTCATCTTTCATCTGTCTGAGGTAAGCACTAGCATTCCGGGACACCAGGGGGAGTGGTCACTAACTCTTGTATCTCTCTCATCACCCACAGCTCAAAGAACACGCCCACTCAAGGCAACTAACCACGCCCCTTAGAGTGAGGGAGCTACAAAAGTGAGAAGTGGCATTTCATTTAGGAGATAAGTGGCACTGCCTTACAGAGCTCTGATCCTGAGGTTAAGTCTGCTCTCCAGAGCCTATCGCTCTGTTTTAAGTAAACGGGGTGGCCCAGTAGGCACCTCAACCTTCCGGTTGACTCCTGTCCTTTCCCTCAACCAACGACGAAGTCAAGGACTTGCTCTTCAAAATGATATGAGAGATTTTGAGGCATTATGGGAAAATTCTGAGAAACAGCTTGCCAGTGTTGGCCTGTTTGTCATATGAAGCCAGTGATGTGTATTAGACATTGACTTTGTATTTAAAAGGAAACATCCATCCATCCATTTTCCAACCCGCTGAATGTGAACACAGGGTCACGGGGGTCTGCTGGAGCCAATCCCAGCCAACACAGGGCACAAGGCAGGGAACCAATCCCGGGCAGGGTGCCAACCCACCGCAGGACACACAAACACACCAAGCACACACTAGGGCCAATTTAGAATCGCCAATCCACCTAACCTGCGTGTCTTTGGACTGTGGGAGAAAACCGGAGCGCCCGGAAGAAACCCATGCAGACACAGGGAGAACATGCAAACTCCACGCAGGGAGGACCCGGGAAGCGAACCCAGGTCTCCTAACTGCCACCATGCCGCCCTTAAAGGAAACAGTACAGTAAAAATGTGTTGAGATCTGTAGGGATTCAAGCCAAAAGCTCGGTCTTCCACATGCCATTCAGATCTGTTGAGCATTAGGAGAAAATGATAAATAGCTTTGCAACTGTGATAGGCGACTGCAGTCAGTACCTGGCCGGGATGTCAACTGCATAGAAGGACAGGGAAAGAGAACCTGGGCAGGGCACTACCTTCCCTGGGATGCTAGATGGCAGTTCTCCTGGGCGGCTGTGACACCATGGATTCCCGCAGGGTATGCTGGGACATGGAGTTTGGAACAACCCTATTGGGTCCCATGGGGGTTGCCAGGGAGAGCTGCAGAGACTTAAAGTGGGCTCTCACCAAACCTGGGAGTGATTCCGGGTCCGATTAATGAGCCACTTGGAACACTCCCAGGGCCATCATTAAGGGAGCCACCTCACGCCAATCGGGGAGCCAGAGTCAGGGGGTGGTAGATGAAGCTTGCCAGGAGAGGAATGGAAGGGAAGGACTCTTGGGAAGAGAAAAGAAGAGTGGTGGGCTTTGTGTACTGTGCTGTGGGGAGCAGAGAAAGCGCTCCCCAGCTGTAAATAAAACGTGTGTGCTGAACTGGAACTTGTGTCTGCCTGTCTGTGTTGGGTTAGGCCAGCTGTATGCGCCCGGTGGTCCGCACAACATTAATCTCTGTGTGTGTACAGGCATTTAAAGCAATTAGAAATTCAGAAATGCATTGTATTTCTCTGCTATTTATGTATTGTAAGTCAGGTTGAGAGACGAGATTAGACAGGAGTCCCAGTGGACTATGATGTTTGCTGAGGACATTGTGATCTGTAGCGATAGTAGGGAGCAGGTTGAGGAGACCCTGGAGAGGTGGAGATATGAGAGGAGGGGAATGAAGGTCAGTAGGAACAAGATAGAATACATGAGTGTGAATGAGAGGGAGATCAGTGGAATGGTGAGGATGCAGGGAGTAGAGTTGGAGAAGGTGGAGGAGTTTAAATACTTGGGATCAACAGTACAGAAGAATGGGGATTGTGGAAGAGAGGTGAAAAAGAGAGTGCAGGCAGGGTGGAGTGGGTGGAGAAGAGTGTCAGGAGTAATTTGTGACAGACGGGTATCAGCAAGAGTGAAAGGGAAGGTCTACAGGACGGTAGTGTGACCAGCTGTGTTATATGGATTGGAGACGGTGGCACTGACCAGAAAGCAGGAGACGGAGCTGGAGGTGGCAGAGTTAAAGATGCTAAGATTTAAATTGGGTGTGATGAGGATGAATAGGATTAGAAATGAGGACATTAGAGGGTCAGCTCAGGTTGAGAGACAAAGTCAGAGAGGCGAGATTGCGCTGGTTTGGACATGTGCAAAGGAGACATGCTGACTATATCAGGAGAAGGATATTAAGGATAGAGCTACCAGGGAAGATGAAGGCCTAAGCGAAGGTTTATGGATGTGGTGAGAGAGGACATGCAGGTGATGGGACAGAGCAAGATGCAAAGGACCGAAACCTATAGAAGAAGATGATCCTCTGTGGCAACCCCTAACGGGAGCAGCTGAAAAAAGAAGAAGACGATGACGAAGAACTGCCACACAGGACGGATGAACATCCCGACCAGGAGAGGAGATGGTTCTGTACCTGGGCCAAAGGAGAGAAGGGTGCCAAACCCAAAAAGGTCTCCTCAGGAGGATGAACGGACATCCCAACCTGGAAAAAAAGATTCTTTACCTGGGCAGGAAGCCGCAGGCAGATGTACAGGCATCCCGACTGGACATATTTCTAGGACCTTCCCTGGTCAAGATGAAAGAGGACAGGGAAGAACTGTCTGTGTGTTTATTCCTCTGAGTCACTAGATGGCAGCAGCCCTCGAGACTGGCGCCCAATCGGGAACCAGCAAGGAATGCCGGGAATTGTAGTCTGGCAGTGCAACCCTGCTGAGGGTCCATGGGTGCCACAAGAGGGCGCTGCAGGTAGACAGACACCTTGCTATGTGGGACTTCCATGTAACCCAGAACTGCTTCCAGCAGGGAACAGCCCTGGCACCGGAAGTACTTCCAGGTCCTCAATACATGAGAACACACTGCCTTCTGCAGGCGAGTCACATCTGGGAGGAAGGAAGGAAGACAACAGTCGATAGGAGGAGGGCAGTGTGGTGGAGAGAAGAGAGGTGAATTGGAGAAGAGACAACAACTTGTTTTTGTGCTTAACACTAAGGTATTGTGTAATAAAAAACGCTTTATTTGAACCCGGGACTGTCTTTCTGTATTCACGTTGGAGGCTCTCTGGCACCCCTTATCCTCTACTGTATTTATTTATTTGCCCTTAGACATCAAAAAAAGCTTTGTAGATGATTGAGTTTATTTTTCAGTTTATTTTTGTAGAGCGCTGTTTAAGGAGTGCAGGCTTAGAGCAGTGTGACAGATAAAATGCAAGTATAGAATTTACAAATTACTAAATATACAAATAGTATCCATAGAGACACAGATTTGTTAAAACGCACAAAAAACAAAATAGAAACTGACTAACATAAGTGGAGCCCAGCATCCTCTGTCCATTAATTACTCACTGAGCTATGGAGGAGAGGAAAACCACATCTATAGGGGAAATCAGTGCTCCATGGTCCATTGTAAGAGGAAAAAGTCCGATGCAGTCCAGATGGCCACCCACCCCTAGACGGTCATTCTATATCGAGTCTGCAGGACACAGAACAACGGCCAGAGATCAAATATGTGTAGGGCCGAGTTCTTCATTATCTACTGTCGGTGTTTCCAGTTGCCTTTGGAGGTCTGAGACACTTGCACTCAAGCTTTCACTGTCCATTTTTGTTGATCTGATGCATATGATTCATGTTTTAGCTCAAATAAAAGTTCTCCTCTAGTGCTGTGAAACGCTCCTTCTATCCATCAGTGAGCTGTGATGAGCCCCTGCTGCTGGTATTATATTAAGCTGTTCTTGAACTCAGCCATACCCTGGTGCACTGCTGTTAGTTGCTTGAGCCAGATGTTGAGTATGCCGTCCGGAGCAGCGGCTGTCCAGTTAGCAGCCAGGTGTCTCTTTCTTTGATTGTCACATTAGGCCTCTCCATTTCTATAACTTCTTTGTTTTTCTAAGTCACTTTGCATTTGCTTAACTTGTCTGCTGCTTTATCATGTTCTCGGCATCATGCGGTCTATGGTTCTTCTAAATATCCTAATTTTTCTGTTTGTCTGGTAGTCTACTCTAGTTGGGTGCTCCAATCTAACACCGAATCGAACTGTTTTTGCTTTATTGTGGAACTGCCCATAAATGCACAGATTCTTTTCTCGTACACTGCAACAGACGCCCAGAGGCTGGAAGAATGGGGGAAGGCAGCTACTTTGGGACACTGCCTCCTCAAAGATGGAAGTTGGCAGCTTTCCTGGATGGTAGTGGTGCCCCAGATTCCCTCAGGGCACCATTGGAGTTCTTTACCTCCGCCCTGTTGGGTGCAGTGGGGACGCTATAGAACAAAGATGGGAGACACCTAGCAAGTCACGGGAATGGAAGGCCAGAAGTATTTCCGGGCTGATTAAAAACTTAGGGACTCTGACATGGAAGTGCTGGCAGGTTATGTGGACGGAAGAACAGAAGCACTTCCAGGTTGGGCATTATACAAAGGTCTGCTGTGAACCCAGCAGGCGAGGCTGAGTTGGGAGTGGGTGGACAACACTTGGTGGGAGGTGTGAAGGAGAAGAATATTCCATATTGTGTATTGGTGCTTTATTTACCTGTTTACAGTGGCTGTGGCACTGTAAGAAGGAAGAAAATCAATTAAATTACTTCTTAGTGCTTTTCCCTTGTGTTCTGTGTGTCTGTCTGTTGGGGTTAAGGGGTGACCCCTAGCATCCATAACACCCGCCGTTATGTCACCCATCTGTCATTACAGTTGCACTCAAAGATGTTCAACCCCCCCATTGCAAATTAGGCTTATTGGCAGAATTTACTAACTTTCAGCTGTTTGCAATACATAAACCAGACAAGAACAATTTACAGTAAATAGCTCAACACAACTAATATTACATGGGGTTTCTCCACATTCGACACAGAATGTCACTTTTAATGACAACTGCAGTCTCAAAATCATTAGAATCCCACACATTCATAAATGAGGTGTGTAGCTGATGCGACTAATCAAGGGCCTCATTAGTTGCCTCGTCACGTGTGCTCGACCCAGAACACATCAACTACCCGGACCGGCTAGAGGTAAGTGTGTTCACAGTGATGTTTGCTTGCATGTTAGAAATTGCATGTGTCACACACGTGCACACGGGAGGCAGCTAGTAGGACCAAAAGAAGGTAATCCTACACCAGGCCAGGGGGTGGCGGGGTGCACTAACCCTCTCTCCATTATCTCTACAGACCAAACATGGGAAGTTCTGCCTGGGTCTGATCACATCACTTTCTGGTTCTGGTCCCCAAAGATGTCACCTCTGGTTCCGGTCCCCATGATGTCACTGCCACCAACCTGCCTTAAAAGCCAGACAACCTCCTTCAGCTCTCAGTTCTGTTATGGACTCCGATCTGTACTCTACCATACTACCTATTCGCCAATTTTTGCAGCCTTATTCAAGTATACAGGGTGGTCCAGATCTAATTATGCAACTGTTCGACTGACAACTGTCTCCCCACCATTTTGGAATGCAGGGCAGGTGCTGCCATTGCCATCTATCGGCAACAAAAAGAATTTTAAGTGACATCTGTATGTGCAGGCAGGTGCTGTGAATTCTCTATGTAAAAAGCTTAAGTTATAGCATATTGAAAATTGCATTTTTAGATCTGGACCACCCTATATGGTCAAGTAGGTCGGGCAAGGTGTGGTTGCCCCAAACCTCCTCCAGTGTCAAGGCGTTTCATTTTCACACGTTAGAGATGGAGAATTGTCCAAAAAGTTAAGAGAAGAGATCCATGCCTTGCACAAACAAGGAAAAGGATCCAAAAAAGATATCAAAGGCACTGAATGTTCCTAGAGATACTGCTGGAAGCACAGTTCACAAGTTTAAAGTTAAAAGAACAAGGCTACACTACCCGGACATGGCAGAAAGTGGACGATATAAATAGCAGATGCCGGATCTCAGAGGTGGCCAAACACCCTCAAGTGACTGCAAAAGGCCTGCAGGAAGAATTGATGGCAGCAGGCATGGAGGTTTCAGTTTCCACAGTAAGGCGCATGCTCATCAGTGAAGGTCTCCATGCCCAGACACCAAGACGTACACCACTAGTGACCCAAAAGTACAAGAAAAGTTGGCTCTGATATCCTCGAAAACCATATTGAGAATCCAAAGAGGTTTAGGGATTCTGTTCTGTGGAGCGATCAAACTGGAAATTTTCGGGTCTATGGATCAGCGGTATTTCTGGAGGATGAAGAATGAAGCAAATGCTGAAAAGAACACTCGGCCTACAGTGAAACATGGCGGTCTGCTTTGGTTCTTCTGGCACTGCAAACCTGCAGCGTGTGAAGTTCAAGATGAAGTATCAAGGAATCCTAGGAGAAAATGTCACGCCGTCTGTGAGGAAGCTGAAGTTTGAGTGTCACTGGGCCTTCCACCAGGACAATGATCTCATACATACCTCCACTTACTTTCGACTGTACTTTCTCCAGTCCGACTATACTTCCTTAGAAAGCTGGCGTCCTTCAACATCTGCAATAAGATGCTGCAGATGTTCTATCAGACAGTTGAGGCAAGCTCCCTCTTCTACGCGGTGGTGTGCTGGGGAGGCAGCATAAAGAAGAAGGACGCCTCATGCCTGGACAAACTGGTGAGGAAAGCAGGCTCTACTGTAGGCACGGAGCTGGACAGTTTGACATCCATTGGCGGAGCGACGGGCGCTGAGCAGGCTCGTGTCAATCATGGAGAATCCACTGCATCCACTAAACAGAATCATCTCCAGACAGAGGAGCAGCATCAGCGACAGACTGCTGTCACTGTCCTGCTCCACTGACAGACTGAGGAGATCGTTCCTCTCCCACACTATGCGACTCTTCAATTCCACCCAGGGGGGTAAACGTTAACATTACACAAAGTTATTGTCTGTCTGTATACCTGCATTGTTACTCAATCTTTAATTTAATATTGTTTACTGTATCAGTATGCTGCTGCTGGAGTATGTGAATTTCCCCTTGCGATTAATAAAGTATCTATGTATCTATCTATCTATCTACTAAGTCCACCAAGGCTTGGCTTCAGAAAGAGTCCTGGAAAATTCTAGAGTGGCCCTCTATGGTATAGCCGGTCTGCAACTCAGAAAGAATGACCGTTTTATTAAATCATTCATTGGCCATGTCGGTCTCCATGAGCTGCTGGGAGTTGGTGAGGTAATTGGGGCGAGTCGCACCTGCACGTGAGGGCGCGATCTTTCTCAATTGCTTCATCGGCTTCCTGAGGTGCCCACAGAGCCGTATAAATACAGGCTGGCACAGGAAGAATGAGAGAACTGGGAAGAATCAGCAGTAGGTGGAGAGGCAGGTCGAGCCAGTCAGTATGGAGAACGGCAGCATGGTCATTTGCCCCGCAGAGTAGCAAGGGTTTGGTGCTCTAGGGGTGGATCGTGCCCGCTGACTATTCTTTGATGAGCGGGTACCATCAAGGTGCCATCCTCCCTAGGGATCCAAGGGACAAACGTGTGTGCGTGAAGAAAGACGGGAGGACAACCGACCCCGAGTAGTCTGGCAGATGCCGACAGAGGCAGCCATGACGGAGAGGACTGCGGCTGTTGAAGTATTTGCAAGCTGCATGAGCTATGGGTGAGCTGGGGAGTCCAAGTCGGGAGAATAACAAAGACTCGCCTGCTGTGACACTGATTTTAGTCTTTTGAATCTTTTGTTTTTCTTTTACTGTTTTTATGGATTATTTATTGAACCTTTTCGAAAGTGCTGCACTTTAATGGACACTGTTTTGATTTTTTGTTTTTGTGTAATAAAAGCACTTGGGACAATTTGCACCATCCTGTTGCATGGAGAGTTTCTTCCCCATCTGCTACGCTCATTCAGTTACGTTATCGACGGTGTTGAGTTGAAGAGGCTCCCAAATATGGAAGAGGAAGCATGGAGCTGGACCAGCACCGGCACCGTCACACCCGCCCTACTTCTCTGGTGGGATTTAAAGAAGGCGGTTGCAGCATGCAAACCAAAGAATAACAGTGAGCCTGAGGCCATTGCCTAGGAGGAATGGATTAAAGATGCCACCAGAAGCTGCTGTCTGGCTAATGCATCACGTGTGCGGTAAAAGGGTGCCCTACAAACTACTAAAGATGCTCGTCATGAAGGAGTTGAATCATTCCGAGACTGCAGTAGTCATTAACCCTTTAACCGCCAACTCCCTAAATATTCCCCACGCCAGGCGAAATCTGAACAATTTTCGTTTTTTTACTTTTTTACATTTTTTACATTTATTCAAGCAGTATTGACTACTAAATGTTGTGCAAGTTGCCAGTGTATACACGAAATCTATAAATGTAACCTGAATTCTCAGCTAAGCAAAACATCTTGATACCAAACCGTGCCCTTTTCAATGGTAGATACTGTCGAAACTGTAAGCGGCCCTTCCACGACAATAAACTTTCATCAACTGCAACTGACGGTCCTGGCATGTAGGGCAACTGAAATGTTTCAAATAAATGATCAATCAAAGGACGTAGCTTGAACAAGTGGTCGCGGTTTGGATCTTTATCTGGCTCGTTTCTGTTGTCATTCAAATGAAAGAATTTCAGCAGCAAAGAGAATCGGTTACGTGTCATGACAGCTGCAAAAATAGGTGTTGCATACATAGGATCTGTAGACCAGTACATCTCAATATCTGGTTTTCTGATTATTCCCATCAACATCAAAATCCCAATGAATTTTTTCATTTCGTTTTCATCAGTGTCAAACCAAGCACGAACACGGGAATGTGGAGGTAAATTGGGATTTTTCTCAATAAACTGTGCTGCATACAGATTTGTCTGATGAACAAAATGTCTAATCAAATCAGGTGACACAAACAGCTCATAAAACTGCTCAGCAGTGTAATTGTTTACATCAACAATAAAGCCACACGTTCCCTCAAACGAATGCAGAAAAGGTAGTTCACCACGGGCAGCAGCCCAGCTGAGATGCTGGGGATACACCCACTCAGCGCCGTCATCCGATGCGTCTTCATTCACAGTATCATGCAGCGCACGTTGCTGCTCATCACTGTCACTAAAATCTTCTTCAGAACTGCTACAATCATGATCAGAACTGTCCAAAATCGCCTGCAAAGCCTCACTTGAAGTCAGTTTACGTTTCGCCATATTCACAGCTGTTACATGCGAATCACGTCACATGACCGGCCAAAACAACCACAGACTTGTCGAAATACAACGTAGTAATAATACCCACGCCAAACCGTCAGTTATACTACTTGCCAGGCATTCATATAACCACAGGCAAATGTGCCGGATAATTCCGGCAGTATGGCGTTAGCAATAAAACAACGGTGCCGGATATATCCGGCAGAGGGCGGTTAAGGGGTTAAAAGTGGCATTTTGTGTTGAATGTGGAGAAGCCACTTGTAATATTAGCTATTTAAATGGTTCTTGTTTGATTTGTTCATTGCCAACAGCTGAAAGTTTGTACATTTTGTTAATAAACCTAATCTGCAAAGAGGGTTGAATAATTTTGAGTACAACTGTACTTTTGTTTGCCTATTTTGACACCTTAGTTGTTAACGCACTTGCATACGGGGCTGTGGTTCACTATTTTTTATCAGCAGGCACGAGTGTCACTCTAGCTTCTCTGTTGGAGGTGCCCCCATATCCTTAAGTAACCTAGCTGAGAAAGGAACTCAGTTCACAGCCATAGGAGAGAGCAAAAGTGCAAGACAGAAAGCAGGCTTAAATACATTTTAACCATTAAGCATTATCCTAATAGCTAGTGTGCCATAAATAAAAGCGAATAGAGTGTGTTCATTCATACCATACAACCTGGATTGTCCTGTAGCTCTGTAAATCAGACAAAGTTCAGCAACACATCCAATACGTGTGCAGATGTCCTGGCAACTGTGGTCTTGTGCCTTCAACTTGGCCCTGTTTACTCACATTGCTCCCAGGCCTTGAGTTTTATTCTGCTTGAATTCATCTTTTACTGTTCTTTGCAGGTATTCTAAATCTCTCTAAATGTTTACTTTCCTTAATTATTCCATTTAAAGCTCTTAGGTTGGCATCAGGTCAGTCACTCATTATCCAACCCGCTATATCCTAACACAGGGTCATAGGGGTCTGCTGGAGCCAATCCCAGCCAGCACAGGGTGCCAGCCCGCCAGCCTACTGCAGGACACACACACACCAAGCACACACTAGGGACAATTTAGAATCGCCAATGCACCTAACCTGCATGTCTTTGGACCCTCTATGGTATAGTGGGTCCGCAACTCAGAAAGAATGGCTGTTTTATTAAATCATTTATTGGCCATGTCGGTCTCTGTGAGGCACATGAAACCCACGCAGACACGGGGAGAACATGCAAACTTCACGCAGGGAGGACCCGGGAAGCGAACCCAGGTCTCCTTACTGCGAGGCAGCAGCGCTACCACTGCGCCACCGTGCCACAGGTGGCATCAGGTATCTTTGTTAATTTGTATGGTGGAGTGGGATTTCAAATTCATGCAAGCCCACCTTAGAGAGAAATTCTGCATTTGTTGCAAAAAAAGTAGCGGCACACAATCTTCTCTTTATCTTCAATTGACCCCTGGGCTATGGAGAAACATTTTGGACAAAATTAAATAAATAAGTGCTGTGAAATTTGACAGCAAATAAATTATGACAAGATTAAATGCAGGGATAAATAATTCAGTAGTTGGTGAAATACATTTTTGCTTCTCATTTCCTTATGTATTTATTAATTTATTTCAGTGACCCTGCACACCACATGAAATAAGCCCTGAAATGGAAACTGTCACTTCTACTCGTCAATGCTGAGAGTCTGGGCTCTAGCAAGTATACTTTTTTTAACCGGTGAATCATCCATAAAGAGGACACATGCACGCTACTTGTCTTGGGACTGTGGTAGTGTCATGCGCATGCTCAGTGTTGTGGCTGTGCATGGCGGACACAAGTGTAAGAAAAGGCTTCCCAGAACCACTGTGTGAAGTGGCTACTTTAATTCAAGAAACTCTGAGTTCATCATTAAGAGTTTGCCTCTGAAGTATCTGTTGTAAATGTGCCACTAGGCGCCCAACAGTTTCACCATCATTCTACCGATGATTCACCCATTAAAAAACAGCGCTCACTAGAACCAGCCCTCTCATCTCTGACAAGTGACACTTTTCATTTCAAGGTTTATTTTATGTTGCATGCGTGTTACTGAAAGAAATACATCAAGAAATAAGTAAATACATAAAGAAATAAGGAACAAAAAAAAAAAATACATTTTGCCACACATTTAATTATTCATACTTACATTTCATGTTGTAATTATTTATCTGTTGTCACATTTCACTGTGGTTATATTTATTTATTTAATTTTATCCAAAATCCTCCTCCATACTGAATCGTGTCCAGTCCTCTTGCTCAAGTTGTTCTTGCCTGTTCCACAGTGGTGGAGCTAGCGACACTGTCACCACACTGGAGGTCTTCTTCACTTCATCTGAAAATGTTTTATTGTCACCATCACCATCAACTACCCTGATGTTGAGGCAGAGGGCACCCTTGTATCTTGAGAGCTAAGACTGTGGTCTTGCGTTTCTGGATGCTTTTCATACTGCAACAGTAGTTTCATCTTGATGAGATTTAACATTAATCTTGCAGAACAAAGCCTCCCGGTGTGAATGTACTGAACCAGACTTCAGTAATTAGAAAAGTTACAGATCACTTTCCTCCACTTTTGTCTTGTTCTTCAACCAATTTACTCTTTTGGGGCTTCCTGTTTTTCTCTCTTGTGAATTGTAGAGTGTCTCTTAAGGCTGCCCAACTGTGAAAATTCTTTGCCACATTCCATACAGCTGTATGGCTTCTCACCTGTGTGAATCCTTCTGTGGCTCTGAAGAATGCTGTTTCGTGAAAACTGTTTCCCACATTCCAAACAGAAGTATGGCTTCTCTCCAGTGTGAACTGTAGAGTGTCTTCTCAGAGTATTAACATGCGCAAATTGTTTGCCACATTCCAAACAGCAATATGGTTTTTCTCCTGTGTGAATTCTTCGGTGGCTCTGAAGAACGCTACTTCTTGAAAACTGCTTGCCACAATCAGAACAGCAAAATGGCTTCTCTCCTGTATGAACTGTTGAGTGTCTCTTCAGACTGGCGATACACGCAAATTGTTTGTCACAATCAGGACAGCAAAATGGCTTACCTCCAGTGTGAATGGTTTTGTGGCTCTGAAGGGTGCTACTTTGTGAAAACTCTTTGCCACATTCTAAACAGCAATAGGGCTTCTCTCCAGTGTGAGTTCGAATGTGGATCTGAAGATTTGTCTTGAAACAGAATCGTTTGTCACATTCAGAGCAGGAAAACGGCTTCTCTCCAGTGTGAATTTTTTTGTGTCTCTGAAGACTACTCCTGTCAGAGAATTGTTTGCCACATTCATTACAACAATATGGCTTCTCTCCAGTGTGAATTCTAGCATGTGCCCAATAATGACTGCTGTGACAGAATTGTTTACCACATTCCCCACAGCAATATGGCTTCTCCCCTGTGTGACTTCTAATGTGGCTCTGAAGAGTACTCCTCTGACGGAATCGTTTCCCACATTCAGAGCAACAATACGGCTTCTCTCCAGTGTGAATTCTTTTATGGTTGTGAAGAGTACTCCTCAGGAGGAATCGTTTGCCACATTCAGAGCAGCAATATGGTTTCTCTCCGGTGTGAATTCTTTTATGATTCTGAAGAGTTCTCTTGCCGCAGAATTGTTTGCCACACTCAGAGCAGCAGTAAGGGCTGCCTCCTGTTTGAAGTTTAAGAGGAAAAATAAAAGATTATTTTCAATCCATTGCCCTAATATTGATGTTATGTCACAATATTAAAGAAATTCTCAGCAATCTTTTATAACCATAAAGAACTGTAAAACTTACTTTGCACTCAACTTGATCATTTTATTTTCTCTATTACAACTGAGCACAATCACTGGAGCCTAGAAGTTGAAACAGTAAACTAAATTGATCACATGTGAGAAAAATTTACTGGTCATATTTTGTTAACTAAATTGCAAAACTTAGACATTACAGTATGATCATACTCTTAAAATGTTATTCAAAATGATATTTTTTAACACTAGAATTACCAGAGTCTACGAAAAAACTCGTAGATCTGGCCCACCTTAAAACCGTTCTCACCTCTCCTTTGTCTTCTAAATGTGCCGATTAACACGAGCAGCAAGCAGCCGGCTATTCCATCCCCCACCGTCGCAGAACGTTCACTAAGTTTTCCCAGCTCATGCCTTGTTTGATTATCTGGGAGTGACTGAACTGCTGGAGCTTTAGAGTGGAAATAATAGATCGTTATTTGGAACACACGCATTTCATGTGTGTTCCATTTCTACAGTAATCTGTGTAAACACATTGTTAAAACAGAAATTTTTTCATATTTTAGTAATAAATGTTACAAAATGTAGGCATAAACTATAGAATGTGTGAAGCCTGACGTCCAAACATCAAATAAACACTTTCACAAAAGGTTCAAGGATAATACAACATCATCCATGGCGTAACGCTAAGATTTGCTGTCTCAAAGCATAGCAGCCTTGCTGTGCCTTAGAGACCCGAGTTCGATTCCCTGTTGGGGAGGAAGTGTTTTTTTTTTCTTTGTAATCTCAAACGGACATAAAATTTATAAATTGGTATGCACTGTAAATCGTTAAGTTTAAAATGTCGATCACAGTTATTTCTGTTGATTAATTCATGCTTTTTACTTAGAGTCAGAACAGGAGCTTATTCAGCTTCTGATCTGACTCTAACAGCGCCAGTATAAATTCCCACCCGATCTGACGCTGTTCGTTTTCAAATAATATTGCATTACTTCGACGATGTTTTCTGATTGGTACTATTCGCGTCATAAAATGATTTCTTCAAAACGTCACATATTTGTCTCTTTCTTTTTTTAAAATGTGCGTTGATCACTGCCAACATGTTGTAGCACACAGCAACTGGCCACCTGCATGTTCTTGTGCTCACTGAATAAGCGCACTGAATAAGACAGCGCTATATGCAATCATCAGATTCAAATGTTAACAGTTCACACACACGCAAGGATTGTCTTTCTTACATTTACAATGTGTGTACCTGTTACAATGTACTCACTTCTCTCTATGCTGTGGTTTCTATTACACACCTGAAAGAAAGACAATATATGTGAAAACATTATTGCACTAATGCAATATTATTTGAAAACGAACAGCGTCAGATCGGGTGTGAATTTTTGCTGGAACTGGAAATTCTCTGATGTGGAATCAGTTCTGTATGGTTGTAGGCGTGGGTGTGAGTGGTGGACATAACTGGGAATTACTGTGAATGTGCGTGGTGTTTTGAGATAATGAATAGAGCAGCAAATTACAGGTGCTTGTTCAGTGTAATAGAAACCATAGCACAGAGAGGTGTGTACACTGCAACAAGTACACATGTCGTAAATGCAGGAAAGGCGCTCCCTGGGTGAGCTATAGTGCGTCTTTATGTGAAAACAGCAGTGTCAGATGCGGAGTGTCTGATGATTGCATATAGCGCTGAAGTTACTGCTCTTTACTTTGCTTTCCTCTGCATGTCCTGGAGTACAAAAGAAACAGCATACAGCAACATGTGGGGACTGGCAAGATTGGGGAAAAAAAAAAAAAAAAACACGCAGTCATATGTATCATGACACACTGCAGAACTATAGCACGTCTTTATGTGAAAACAGCAGTGTCAGATGGGGTAGGGAAGAATCCTGAATGCGACTGAGAGAATGAAAAGTGAATACAAAAAAACAAAAACAAAGCTAACCTTTACAAATATCATAAATTACACCGGCTGTTACAGACTGAAATCAAATGTATAATTTTATTCTAAAATAGTAAAAATAAGAGCAGTTCACTTCTCAAAAGGGAGTCATGCAGGATCAAACTCGTGAACTGTTGATTCCCAGTCAACAACTGATACTGTTGTGCCACGGCGGCAGTCATTGTAAATAAGTGTCAATGTCGCACACTAAGGCGGCTTTTTTTTTTCTGCAGTTATATTTTTGAATAAAAGCGCACTTGTTCTGTTATATTTGTACCTTTCGTGAAAGTGTTTCTTTGATATTTGGAATTCAGGCTTCATACATTATATAGTTTATGCCTACATTTTGTCATTTACTACTAGAATATGAAAAATGTTTCTGTTTTAAAAATGTGTTTACACAGATTACTGTAGAAACGAAACACACATGAAATGCGTGTGTTCCAAATAATGATCTATTATTTCCAGTCTAAAACTCCACTTCACTCCCAGATAATCAATCAAGGCATGAGCTGGGAGAAGTTTGTGCACGTTCTAAGTCGGTGGGGGGATGGAATAGCCGGCTACTTGCAGCTTGTCTTTATCTGCACATTTAGAAGACAAAAGACGATGGCGGAGAGGTGCGAACGGATTTAAGAAGTGATTTAACGTGGGACGGATCTACAAGTTTTTTCGTAGGCTCTGGTAATTCTAGTGTTAATTTGATTAATTGAGGTAAAAAAGTGATAACTCTTCAGTATTATGATATTGAAGAGAGGGTCATTTATAAATCAGAGAGCCCTGCTAACAATGTGAAATGTACCTTTAATGATCAGAATGTGTGCTGAAGCTTGTATTGATTTATTTAGTGCAAAATCTGATATTTTATAACTTTTTCTTATTTTGGAAGCCATTTTGTGTACTGTTGTCAAGGTCACATCCCGTGTTTTTAGGTGGTGTGGTCTCTGGGGTCATGAGCTTGAATTAATCAGCAAACAGGATTAAAGGTCAGCCTTTTGCTATGAAGCTTATCCGATCTGCAGATAAAATCCTTATTTTTAATTTGACTTCTCGTGTGATTACGCTTCATGTCTTGCCTTGTTTTTGAGATATTGCATGTTATTTGACTTTGAATGCTGCCGCTTGTCTGGATTTCGGTCACTTTGGTTTATAATCATTTTCTTTTGTTTTTCCTTGTGCTCCCATCTCGTTGTTTTCTCAAAAAATTAGTTATCTGTTTCCTGCTGAGAGAGAACAACGTTTCTCCACATTTAGACTAAAGACCCTTGGACACCAAAACATATATTAATATGTAGGGCTGCACAGTTAATTATATATTAATCAGAATTACAAGTGCCACTACATATTATTTGCCACTGCAATCCATTTAGTACTCCAGCTCTGTCAGAAGTTGAACTTCCCCATTTATAGATGGCTCTTAACAGTAAATTAATACGTTGGCACACACACGCAGGGGAGGCAGTTGCACTTCCTGAAGAATTGGGCCGCAACTACTCAAGGATCGAGAGTCGCACTGGCCGCCAAGAACTGTCAGGGGAAGCGGCAGGCTTTTATGATTTATAGATAAGGAAGAAATCAATGCCATTAGTGACTGGACCAGACAGCTAAGTTTTGGTTATACGCTGTGCTTAGCATGTCATGGTGTCTGTGCTATTGCAATATTACAATATTTTACACAGCGTCACACATGTATGGTTAGGGGACAGAGTAAGGGCTTTGGTAATGGTAATAACCTGCCACTCTAAGAGTTGGCGCTATGTAGTAATGTCTCTTCTCTTCCTACCTCTGCAGACAGGAAGACTGACAGCTTTACAACCAATGACATCACTTCCTGTGTCCGTCCACCTTTGACACCCCTCTTCCTGCTAGAAGATCCACCATCTTAGATCAGTTCTATCCTGAACTCATGTCTGGAAAGACCGTTTTCCGCCATTACTGCATGTTTTTCTTTGTTATAGTCTTGTCTTTCTCTTATAATAGGTAACAAATGATTGCCTGATAATAGTGCAGTGACCAGAAAAAGTTCAGGGCTGTTGTTTTAAGGGCTCTAAAGTTCAGGGTGACTTTGACACGTGGTAAGATATCTTGTTTGTTATGCACAGTAAAAGCGCAGGTTTTTTGGTCGTTGTTTGCTCACAGTCTTGGTCTATGGACGCACGCTAAATGCACTCTGTACTCTGAATTAGAGCAACGACCTGTTAAGCAGCATCCTTTATCATTAAACTCAACGCAAATGTATTGCTGAATAATTCTGAATATCGTTCAGTTAATTATTAAGGGCTTACTGACGGATATCTTTGTCGTGGACCAGTTTTTTTTACCCATGCCGCATGGGCAGCACGACAGTATGCAAACATTTGGTAAGTATATGTTGAACTAGAAAATTATTTTGACAATAACGCTCTTTATATGTATTCTGGCATGTTATATAAATGATACAATAGCAACAGAGTGAAACAATGTGCTGACATCTAAATACGTTTCGAGCCGGCTAAACATTAATATTGCTACATTGAGTGCCTTTACATACCTGTGCAACAGAAATATCTAGTTGTGTTTATTTTCTCTTTTTCAATCCTACATTACCATCATTTAAGGCTTTATTGTGTTCTTTGATTTTATATAATAATAATAATAATAATTAATTACATTTATATATGCAAGCAACTTTCCTTTCCTTAATTCAACGGGGTCCTAATTTAATATTCCCATGTTTAACATGTTGTGGTGGTGATAGCAGATTTTTGAGAAGTAATAATAATAATAATAATTCATTACATTTATATAGCGCTTTTCTCAGTACTCAAAGCGCTAAAAGTAACAAAGAAAGGAATGCTTGGGTTATACAAATTGTATTTACAGTAAGTCTAATCTTCTTCTTCTTCTTCTTTCGGCTGCTCCCGTTAGGGTTTGCCACAGCGGATCATCTTCTTCCATATCTTTCTGTCCTCTGTATCTTGTTCTGTCACACCCATCACCTGCATGTCCTCTCTCACCACATCCATAAACCTTCTCTTGGGTCTTCCTCTTTTCCTCTTCCCTGGTAGCTCTATCCTTATCATCCTTCTCCCAATATACTCAGCATCTCTCCTCTGCACAGGTCCAAACCAACACAATCTCACCTCTCTGACTTTGTGTCCCAACCGTCCAACTGGAGCAGACCCTCTAATGTCCTCATTTCTAATCCTGTCCATCCTCGTCACACCCAAAGCAAATCTTAGCATCTTTATCTCTGCCACCTCCAGCTCTGTCTCCTGCTTTTTGGTCAGTGCCACCGTCTCCAACCCATATAACATAGCTGGTCTCACTACCGTCCTGTAGATCTTCTCTTTTACTCTTGCTGATACCCGTCTGTCACAAATCACTCCTGACACTCTTCTCCACCCATTCCACCCTGCCTGCACTCTCTTTTCACTTCTCTTCCACAATCCCCATTACTCTGTACTGTTGATCCCAAGTATTTAACTCATCCACCTTTGCCAACTCTACTCCCCTCATCCTCTCCATTCCACTGAGCTCCCTCTCATTCACACACATGTATTCTGTCTTGTTTCTACTGATCTTCATTCCTCTCCCCTCTAGAGCAGATCTCCACCTCTCCAGGGTCTCCTCAACCTGCTCCCTACTATCGCTACAGATCACAATGTCATCAGCAAACATCATAGTCCATGGGGACTCCTGTCTAATCTCGTCTGTCAGCCTGTCCATCACCATTGCAAACAAGAAAGGACTCAGAGCCGATCCCTGATGTAATCCCACCTCCGTCACTCCTACCGCAGATCTCACCACAGTCACATTTTCCTCGTACATATCCTGTACAACTCTTACGTACTTCTCTGCCACTCCCGACTTCCTCATACAACATCACAGGTCCTGTATTTACTCTATTACAACATCAGCAACACACATTTTGAATAAGTCCGATTTTAAACATAAAAGTTTTTGTATTTCCACTAATCCATCATGTAACATTTTCACCTGAACAGTTTTCTAAGTAGTTTCCTGATAAATGGAGGTTCTACTGTACTTTATGCATAAAGGATACATTTTGCCAACTGCATTATTTCAGTAAAATGCTATTAATTATAATTAGAATATCACAAGCAATAACAGTTGATTATTAATTTTGTGGTAATACTGCACGTCTGTTAAAATGGGTTAATTAATTACATAGCAGAACAGAGCAATGAACAAAACGACAGATTAATACACAGGCATACAGGTGCTGCAGTGGTCTTGGAGAAAAACGAGATGAGCAAACACAGGATTAGTGCCGTTGTTTGTGTCTGCTCTGAAGGGGAGTGGCAGGTGACACCAGGCCCATAACCCCCTAAAGACCTTAAAGCAAGGGTGGGCAAACTGAAGCCCATGACACCAGTTTATGCGGCCCGCACACAAACTTAAAACTATTGTGATTTTATTAACGGAAATGACGTGTGAAATACATAATCAGTGCGTGTTTTGGAACATGTGAACAAATGAGCAGGCTGGTTTATAATGTCACATGTGTACAAGCATCAGCTTGTGTTTCGTGCTGCGTGTAACCGCACGCGTACAATGAGGTTTCAATCGCACGTAGTCGCAAGACCGCTTGCTATGTAAGCACACACATTCTTGTGTGTTCAGGAAAATACAGTCAGCTGGTATCTTCTTTAAAAGAAGAGTTTCCAAGGCGGTTGCTGAGTTTATATCTTTGGAAGATCAATTCAATTTGCTGAGTTACCCCTTTACTTTCAATATTAAAGTAGCATCGAATAATCTCCGGTTTGAATTAATTGATCTTCTGGCAGACAATGCCCTGAAGGAGGCTTTTTAGAATATCAAACTAACTGGACTTATAGGCCTCACTTAGTACAGAAATGTTTGGTAATTTGAAAACGTTTGCCTAAAAAATGTTTGTACTCTTTGCTTCTACCATTAACAGATCAAAGAACAGTTCTCTGTTAACAGACTCAGACGTACACAGTGTCTTGCGAGTTAGTACCAGTAAGCTGAATGCTGACTACAACAAACTTTGTGGACAGTTGCACCCATCCCATTAACGATTAACTGAATAACAGTTTGAGTAGTTATTAAAGAACATTTAGGCTAAGAAGCAACATGAGTACATGGCATATTTCATTTTATTTGCTCTGACGTATTCTTGATTAGTGATTCACTGATCTTGATTTTGCTAATGATGCTGTGATCTTCACCGAGTCAATGGAGGCTCTGATCAGGGCACTTGAGAGATTGAGCGAGGAGTCCGAGTGTCTGGGCTTGTGAGTGTCCTGGATAAAAACCAAGAGCCAGGCCTTTAATGACCTCTTGGCCATGGAAATCAGCAGTGTGTCTGTTTGCAGAGAGAATGTCAACCTCGTCGAGGGGTTTACTTACCTCAGCAGTGACATTCATGTCTCTGGCAACTCTTCTTATGAAGTCAGTAAACAGATTGGGAGAGCATCAGGGGTCATGAGGTCGCTGCAAAGAGGTGTGTGGCGATCCTGATATCTGTGCAAAAGGACAAAGGTCCAAGTTTTTAGAGTCCTGGTGCCCCCTGTTTGTGAGACATGGATGCTATCCAGTGACTTGAGGTGAAGACTGGACTCCTTTGGTATTGTGTCTCTTCGGAGAATCCTTGGGCACCACTGGTTTGACTTTGTGTCGAATGAGCGGTTGCTCATGGAGTCCCGAATGAGGCACATTACATGCAAAGTGAGGGAGCGTCAGTTACAGCAGTACGGCCATGTGACGTGATTCCCCGAGGGTGATCCAACTTACAGGATCCTCATTGTTGAGGACCCGAGTGGCTGTACCAGGGGCACGCTCACGTAACACCAGGCTGCGGCAGATAGAGGGTCATTTACAGAGGGTAGGACTGGACCACGTGTCTGCCTTCAGGGTTGCCAACCAGGATCCCGAGGTGTTTCATCATGTGGTGGGTGCAGCAGTGTGCTATACCAGTGCCTACTCCCCTACCTGACCTGACCTATTACATTTTATTTGATACTACTACCAAAGCTATATAGTTACATGACTAGTAAATGTATTTTTGTGTGAAAATAACATTCATTATTTAGTAAATTTAGAGACCTTGGAGTTGTCCATGTAACCCTCAGGGAGAAAAGTTTGCCCACCTCTGCCCTAAAGCATACACATATTTTTATTTTTCACTTACTTGCTCCAGACTTCTTTGTAGGTGGTGGTTGATCTTTCTGAGTTCCAACAGATGACATTTCCCCAGTCCTCTGTGTGTCAGACTGCAATGATTCAGACTTCACATTGATAGACCGCTCCGGAGTAAAACAACGCCTGCTTCGAGAAGAGCCCAACCCAGTCACAGTTCCATCTTGACACCCATAATGAAGGTCATCTTCCTTGATGCTCCCCACACTTTTGTGTTTGTGTGTCTCAAGGCTGACAGACTTCTCTTCAGCCTCTTCTTTAATGCCCACTGAGCCCACTTCACAGTCCTCATCCTTAATGCCCAGACTCTCCTGTTTAGGATGGACATACTCCCATTCACACTCTTCTTTAATATTTACATTTCCTTTCTCCATGATAGCCATGTAAGCCTCATGCGTCTCGTCTCTCTCTGTGAAAACAAGAGAATGTTATCACATTAACAACTGCATCATTCAGATCTAAAAGTTATTGCATTTCATTCTACAACAGTCAAGTCAGACAGTTCATTACTTGTCGACAGTAACTCATCATATCAAATTATCAGATGTAAAAGAAACTTAAAAGTAGAGGGTCCGATAAAATGGCAGAAAGCCATCACCCACAATTATGGGCTGGTATTATTCATCACTCGAGATTACGATACAGTGAGTGGTGATGGGGTCCCACAATTGTGTTGTCAGTTGTAGTGAGGAATGCTTATATAAATAGAGTCACAAGACTGGAGTAGGAAACTGATACATGTCAGGAAGGAGAAGATGAAAAGGGGAACTTAACTTTGAGGGAAGGCAGAGTCTGCAACAGGAAAAGACAAGAAGGTGAAATCAAGAGTTTACTAACTTATTACAAGTACTTGAGGGTCCACATCCATTAGAGGTTGGACTGTTCTCTATAGAACTACTAGGGCGCTTCGCTTGCCAACCCCCATGTTTGGTTTTCCGGACACACACTTTTAAGATTTTTTATTCTTTGAATTGTTGCTATTTCATTACTTTTCAGAACTTCGTTAAAAACAATATTTGGAATCTTTTGAGTCCAAACATGCTGAAACTTTTAAATGAGATCAGTGAGACATGTGTTTAATGACTTTGTATCATAATTCAGGGTAGGTTTCTCTGTTTGGAATTTCAGCACAGACAAAACGATCGACGTCATCAGCAGTTAATAATTTCTTTTGCAAAGTAACCAATAAATGCATGTGAGGTAAACCCCGTTTTTGAAATTCTCTGAATTAAACTTCAAAGCCTTACAATATTTACATACTTCTGACATATCACCTGTGTCCATATATTCGATCTCTATTCGCCTTTTCGTTATTTCTCCAAGTAATAATTTCTCTTTGTTTGCGCTAATGCGATCTTTACTTTCTTTGTTTTGACACTTTCGTTTTTTTCTGCTTTCATATTCTGTTTATGCTGCTAATTAACTTTTTGTGAATTCGTTTTAATTGAATTGCTTGTTTAAGATTTGTTCCCCTGAATTTCTTCATTGTTCCTCTGAATTGCTTCATTTCTTTCTTTAAATGGCACCCAAACAGAAATGAAATGTGAAGTGAGTGAGCCAACAGAACACCAACTAAGTCAGGGCATCAAACTCCAACCAGCTGCTTAATGAGGCGCTGATTCTTGAGATGTGGCCCTGTAAACAGATGAGACATGACTGAGGCACACTCACTCTTCATGCTTTCAACTGGACTGTTGGGTAATTTCATTTGTTTTACCAGCACACACACATGTTTAATTACTCTTGGGTGCAACTTCAGTAGTGCAAGGTTCAATATAAAATGTCTCTAACCCCAGCTAGTTACTAAATGAGGTTGTGCTGGTTGGATTAGCTCGTTAAGCCTTGAACTTCATAGACAATCATGAGATATAAAGATATTTAAGATGGTTAATTACAAGTTGTCCTTCCCTTTGACTCTCCTGTGAAGAGTGACAGCATGGGATCCTCAAAGCAACTTTCCAAAGATCTGAAAACAAAGATTGTTGAGTCTCCTGGTTTAGGGGAAGGCTACAAAAAGCTATCTCAGAGGTTTAAACTGTCAGTTTCAAATGTAAGGAATGGAATCAGGAACTGGAAGGCCACAGGCACAGTTGCTGTTAAACCCAGCAGGTCTGGCAGGCCAAGAAAAATACAGGAGCGGCATATGAGTAGGATTGTGAGAATGGTTACAGACAACCCACAGATCACCTCCAAAGACCTGCAAGAACATCTTGCTGCAGATGGTGTATCTGTACATCATTCTACAATTCAGCACAATTTGCACAAAGAACATCTGTATGGCAGGGTGATGAGAAAGAAGCCCTTTCTGCACTCACGCCACAAAGAGAGTCACTTGTTGTATGCAAATGCTCATTTAGACAAGCCAGATTCATTTTGGAACAAAGTGCTTTGGACTGATGAGACAAAAATGGAGTTATTTGGTCATAACAAAAAGTGCTTTGCATGGTGGAAGAAGAACACCGCATTCCAAGAAAAACACCTGCCACCTGCTGTCAAATTTGGTGGAGGTTCCATCATGCTGTGGGGCTGTAGGGCTAGTTCAGGGACTGGGGCCCTTGTTAAAGTCGAGGGTCAGATGAATTCAACCCAATATCAACAAATTCTTCAGGATAATGTTCAAGCATCAGTCACAAAGTTGAAGTTACGCAGGGGTTGGATATTCCAACAAGACAATGACCCAAAACTCAGTTCGAAATCTACAAAAGCATTCATGCTGAGGGAGAAGTACAATGTTCTGGAATGGCCGTCACAGTCCCCTGACTTGAATATCATCGAAAATCTATGGGATGATTTGAAGCAGGTTGTCCATGCTCGGCAGCCATCAAACTGAACTGAACTGGAGAGATTTTGTATGAAGAATGGTCAGAAATACCTCCATCCAGAATCCAGACACTCCTCAAAGGCTATAGGAGGACAGCGTCTAGAGGCTGTTAGATTTATAAAAGGAGGCTCAACTAAGTATTGATGTCATATCTCTGTTGGGTGCCCACATTTATGCACCTGTCTAATTTTGTTATGTTGCATATTGCATATTTTCTGTTAATCCAATAAACTTAATGTCACTGCTGAAATACTACTGTGTCCATAAGGCATGTCATATATTAAAAGGAAGTTGCTACTTTGAAAGCTCAGCCAATGAGAAACAAAAATCCAAAGAATTAAGAGGGGGTCCCCTCTGTATATGAAGAACAGGGAAAGTATTGGAATCCTGCAAAAATTCTGTTTTTAAGATTTTGATTAATCTCAATGTTTTAGACCTCCCTGTGTCCGAAAATACCATGTTTTGAATTATGTCTGTGTGTGTCTGTGTATAAACACAATAACTTGAGTACACATTCACTTCAGTCAACCAAATTTTGCATACAAGTACTAGGTACAAAGCGTAGATTTCTACCGACTTTTATTCATGCAGCTGCAGAGTCAGATTTTTTCAACTTTACTTTTATACCGGTAATTGTTCAATATATTATTAATTTGAGTTGTTGTTGAAGGTTCTTTAATGTACATAATATAAAAAAATAATCATTATCTTTCGGTTTACTCCTCAAATATCCATCCCCATATCTGAGTATACGAGAAAGTCGAGGGGAGACCACTCCCAATTTTTTTATTACTGTTTTATTGTTTGAAATAACCTTAACTCAGCAGATGTGTGATGTGGATGGCCATAAAAGACAGAGAAGAAGAAGAAATCATAGCACTGCATGTACAGGATTAGTTTGTCAATTCCAGAAGCACATGACTAGAGGAATAACAGAAAGGGAATGGATAGGAGATGGTGACGGTGTGCCTGGGCATTAAATGGAGCTCAACAACAGTAAATGAGCTGTAGTCACCACTGAATAGCAAAAACATCTGGCCACCAGTGGTGTTCTGAAGATGTTGGTGCCTGGTGGAATTCAATGTCCATTCGGATTTAGCACAAGTGCACTTAATTGTGGTTGTTATCAATATCTCCATGCTTGCATGTCTTTGATAAAAGAAGAGTTACAAGAGTAAAGTTAGAAATGGTCATATGTAACTAAATAATATATAAAAAATAATTTAGAAAGAACCAATGTGCACTTCCATAACACAAATATACAGTAGTAGAATCCTAATTTGAAGATCGTTGTTTTCACCCACACAGCCACATCATTAAGTGTGTTGTGTGTGTGTGTGTATTACGTGTTCATTTCGCTTTAGTCTGCTGCTCAGTGTTTGATTGTGGACAGTGCAGTTTGTTGAAACAGAACTGAGCAAAGCCATTTGTTTAATTGAATCGTCAACCACTTTGGCTTGCATACTGTAGAAGCTGAATTTGAATCACCGGTTCAGTGTGCACCTGGCATGTAATGGAGATGTGCTGACAACACAAGAAAAAACAGCTGCAATGCTTACTGGGTTTATGCCGAGTCTCTTCTCTTCTGACCTTATGTTTAAAGGTTAAAGTTGCTATAAGTTTAGGTAATATATAAAAGCACACAGCTTGGTGTGTGGGTGTGTTTGTGTGTGTCCTGCGGTGGGTTGGCACCCTGCCCGGGATTGGTTCCCTGCCTTGTGCCCTGTGTTGGCTGGGATTGGCTCCAGCAGACCCCCGTGACCCTGTGTTCGGATTCAGCGGGTTGGAAAATGGATGGATGGATGGATAAAAGCACACACAATTAAATGTCAAAGCAGAGTGCTTACTGAAAGCCGATTCAAAAGTGGTAACCGCTGGCACGTATCAAGTCTTTAACTAAGAATAAACTGCAGACGCTCTTGTGGCCAAGTGAGCGGACAGCCCTGTCAATTCTAAATAGGAACCTGTGGTAAGTAGAGGAAGAAGAGGAGTCCTCTGTCTGGGAGAAAGAAACTGCCACATCTGAGGAAGGGCACCAGCGCACATAGTGACCAACCTTCCAGTTAAAAATGGACTGCTGAGAAATGAGGTGCACAAGTCACTGAGTGGGGTCAGTTGAGACCATTCAAGGGTTATCACCGTTCTGCTGTATCCCATTAACAACTGAATGTAACCAGTCATGTTAAAGGTCTTGTGCTCATGGAATGAGTTGCTTGGAACTGTGATATAACTGAAGAGCATATAAAAGAGTGTGGTACCAAGGTCCTGCTTGTAACACTTTCCTTTTACTGCTTTCCTGATTTGTATCTTAAAGAGCGTTACTTAGAAAATAAAAGAAGATTGACTGACGCTTCATCCTGCCTGTACTTATTTTTCCTCAACAGAGACAAGGAGAACAGGGTGTTTTGTCTTGGTAGAATATTATTTTGCTCTACTTTCCCCTTTTGTATTATTAATATGTAGCCTTTCTCACAACGCCTCAAATCTCACAGACTTACCACTGTTTATAAGGTATTATAGTATATAACTTCTCCCCACCTTCCCTTCTACATCTATAACCTCAGGCAATTAGGTGTAGTAAAAGACAAGCAGGAGTTAAGTTACACATAAAATAATGTATTATTGATAATATTCATAAATAATAACAAAATGCAAAGTACATTTGAATATTGGCAACCATACAACCTGATTAAATGTTGATGTGTAGTTTCAGGCGGTACACAGACTTGTTAGTTACTTAAAATGTCTCTAGTTAACAACATTTGTGGTCAGCTTTCTTTAGAGTAGGCCACATGCCTGTCTCAATATGGCTGCCGAGCTGTGCTCTTCATTGTGTTGTCCTTTTCAGTTCATCAGTTTGGTAAGAGAGAGTGTGAGGTTAAGGAAGCCAATTTATAGATGTTCTGTCCAACCCCTAGAGCCAATAGGACGTTGTGATACTTAAAGGCTTCTAATACAAGCCTGTTCAAAACAGCCATACTTCAGACCAATGGGGGAACAGAACACCTTAACACCTGCCACCTCCCAAGACCATTTGTTGAGGTAAAGCTTGGCAGTTAGGCAACCAGGCTTTGTGTGGGAGATGAGAGAGAGACTCTAGCAGAGAAATATTTGTTTCAAGCACTTCCCCCAACTCTGTCGTAAAATTCACTTTCCTGACTTAGTTTTGCCTGAGTTACAAATAAAGACATACAAAATATTTATCAACTTGTATGCAAAATATCACAACACAACACAGGGCACCCGGTGGGGTGACAGGTACAGGTCTTCCACAATACATTTACTTATTTGGCTGATACTTTTATCCAAGGCGGATTACCACATTTATGATACAATTGGTTACATTTTCTTTTTGTTTTTCCAACTCAGGGCCACATAGGTGTCAGCAGTGGGATTTGAACCAACAACCTCAGGTTTGGAAGTCTGAAGCCTTGACCATCACACCACATGGCCTGCCTATGCCCATTTAATGAGAGCTCATCAACAAAGAAACATGGAAAGATTCACAGAAATATCACTACTACTACTACTACTACTACTACTACTAATAATAATAATAATAATAATAATAATAATAATAATAATAATAATTAATGAATTACCCAAGAAGCCCGTACAAAGGCATTTGCAAGACAAAATCTTTCAAATAAATGTTCTCCCCCCAATTCACTCTACATGTTGTCCTTTGTGGTCAAACATTTCCTCAGGTTTATTCCCTAGTTCTACTAGAAACCTTAAATTATTTTTTGTGTAAGTGTTTCATACAAGTATTCTTGCATTGTATGCTTGAAACTCAAAATAAAATAAAATAAAATAAAAAATTAAGGATAAAAAAACTTTTCCACAGGAAAGGCTGTGTTGTGGGACTCGAATGTGATCTCTTTGCTATAAATTGTGTGTCCGAAAAGTTCTAACAAAAGTAAATAAATCCTGTACCTGTCGTGACCAAATGGGGATGGCCGCTGGTGTCATTAATCCTATAAAACTGTTTCCCTTCTGTGTTACATGCACAGTTGCTCATGGGAGGTCATATGTGATCAACTGTATTTAAAAAATGTATTGGGAAGTCTCAATATTCTTCCTTATCTACTGTGCCTCTTGGTCCTTTCACATTGGAGGAGATCCACATTTGCCTGGCTGGGACTTTGCCTTGGAAATGCGTGTCTCCATTTGATGCTTGCAAAATGAACACTGGACAACTACAGTTGTTCAGATCTATTTAAAAAAAGACCATATGAAGTCATCTAAATCTCGTTTTTGTCTGCTGTGCCCCTTGTCCTCTCCCAATGGAGGGGCCACTCAATCCCCTCGCTGGGCAGGTAAGATTGGCCAGATTATATTGAGTAGAAGATTTGCTGTCACTTTCATGTCACGTCTCTAAAGGGCACAGCGGCACTTTGTACGGATAATGCGTTAAACAACAGACAAACGGCGCACAAAGATGCGCGAGCAAGAAGAGATCCGTAACAATGACATTTTAGTGCGTCTGTGCGAAATCAGAAGGGATGCAGAATTCTATGGACCACTGAGATCTTCATAACAGATGATTAGCTCGAGCTAATAGACACAAACGCGCTGCTCGCTTGCCACTGAAGTCGCGTGCGGTAACTGAGTGGGGCGAATGAAAACTACCACATCCACACGACCCCGACCCCCGAGCACTTACCCTCTTTCTATCTGGGATGTTCTTTCTAAACTCGTTCGCACTCCTGCCTCACTCAGACAGCAGCTTTTCTTATTTTGTGTTCAGCAGAATGCGAGGCGGTTGCGAGGCTTCAGTGGACGTCGCTTTTGATGACGTCACGAATCACGTCACCACAAGCATCTGTAACAGTGATGGGTCCAGCTGCAGACCTCTGCAGCTCCGCGATTCAGAAGCTCCGCTGGACAGCCAATTGGATTGCAGGTTTTTGTCACTTGCTTTACATGACTGGAGTATAGCCCTCCTTCAACGTTAATCTAGCCGTTATTACTGACGTATTATATTAAGCGACAACCTCCTGCAAGTGGAGTGGAGCTCTGGAGGTCCGTAGCTAGCAGTCTATTATTGGAGCGTTAGGGTTTATTGGGGAAAGTGTTACGATCATTACTTTTGTCAAAAAGTTGGGCGGATAATTAAGAAGGGCATTTGAAATGTCCGGTATGCGCCATGAAACTTTCTCGGCACGCACAGTATGCTGAATACCTGATGTGGCGGCGCTGCATGCACAGCCGGCCGATTCCTTTAAAGACTTATCGGCTTATCCTCTTTAGTGCTCGTTTTAGAACTGATTTTATTTAATTTTTCTATTATTATGTCGCTGAAGAACCAGATGGGCTGCCAATAAAGTCAACCGGTTTATGAAAAGCTTCTGTTAAATCTGAGTACAATGAAGAAAGTCGCTTTAAAATGGAGAACGTTCCTATCTTGAGACTTGAATCACTACACACTCTCACGCAAGAGCGGATTTTCTGCCTTGAAGTAAAATAAAATGCTTACGCAGATTACACCTTAATAATATATCTGCGTGACTTTAAAAATGTTTTCCTTATCGTTTATTTTTTGTTTTAAAGGCGTGCAAAGAATGAAAATACTGGCGGTCGCGCACAAATTCATGCAAACCAGAGCGAGCGAATGCGCGTGCACGTAAATGACGGGCATGGTGACAGGCCATGTGACTTCACTAAGGGCGACGAAAACTGGCGATCGGTGTGCAGCTGACAGGAATCTGAAGCAGGGAACAACGCCGTAGACTGTTCCTGTTGTTCATTGAGCCGACTTTTAAAAATTATCAGAAGGTATGTGGATCTGAGTTTTGAGGTTGTCAATTTGTGGCTGTAATATCTTCAATTTCTTCCTGTCGGAGTCAGTGCACGCGATTATAATAATTTGGCGAGTCTCGTATTCACCCCCTTCGCCTCCCGCTTTCTTAGGACTCTGCTCGACTTGGCCCCGTCTGCGGCTCAAGTCACAATTACGTTGTCGATTCCAATCTCTATTTCAAAGCGCCAGGAAACCTCTCCGCCGATTAACATTCAGTCATTGCAGTACCTGTATAATTAATTTAATATGCTCGTGGGATCGCTGAACTCTGTAAAGCCGAGGAGGAGGAGGCGACGATCTCAGACAGAAATATACGGAAGTGTATTACGACCATGGAGAAGAAGAAAAAATACGGACACAGTGAAGAAAAAAAGCATATGTCAAGATTAAAGTCGATATTTCCACTTTACTCTCGTTGTTTATATGGAGATTAAAATCGACATTTCCACTTTAAACCATTGTTTTTTTCTCTCTCTAACTTTGCCATGTCGTAAATTTCACTTTAAAACCAATATTAAGTGTTCCCCGACCCAGTTGTTAATCGTTACGCGCTTCTAAAACTGACTTCCTCTGCACTGACAGGAGCCACAGGCAGCGATCGCAGCACAAAATACATTCACTTCATGATATTCCAGCTCTCTGAACATTTAGAATGCTAAGATAAACTTGATATCATTTTCATGATGAAATGAATTAAAGCAGGTATTAAACATGTGTGTTTTGGGTGGGAGGGGGGCACAGTGGCATGACTGTTGTGTTGCACCCTATAGGAGTCCTCAGGTGTTCGTTCAGCATAGAGGACCATTATGGCAGGTGTGGCAAGGCTCCATAAAGCTGGGTGTTTTAGATAGATAGATAGATAGATAGATAGATAGATAGATAGATAGATAGATAGATAGATACTTTATTAATCCCAAGGGGAAATTCACAATGAAAAGGTATTGCACTGGTTTAACTGAAATATTGTGTAAATATTGGGTTCGTGAGCTGGTGGTCAGAGACACGAACACAGAATTCATTGGATGTTCTGCTGAGAGGGTTTTCATTATTGCAGGAGTGCTGCCTCTTTCAAACGTACCCAACCCCGTGCGATACCCATTCATAAATGTAACTTTTTGGAGCCTCGTCACACTTGCCATAAACTGAATCTACACTGAATGTATACCTGGGACCCACTTGCTGCAAGGCAGCAGCAGCGCAACCTCCACGCCGCCGTGCCCCCACATGTTTAATACATGCTTTAATACATCTCATCATAAAAATGATATCAAGTATTTATCTTAGTATAATAAATGTTCAGAGAGCAGGAATATCATGAAGTGAATGTATTTTGTGCAGATCGCTGCCTGCGCCCAGTGCAGGATTTACGTATAAGCTACACAAGCTATAGCTTAGGGCCCCCGCCTTCTTGGGGGCCCCCAAAACAAATTGTCCAAGTGAGCAATTGTCATGTATACTTAAATATACTACAACAACAACAACAACATTTATTTATATAGCACATTTTCATACAAAAAGTAGCTCAAAGTGCTTTACATAATGAAGAAAAGAAGAATAAAAGACAAATAAGAAATTAAAATAAGACAACCTTAGTTAACATAATTGTCCCAATCAGGCCCAGCCTTAGGCATAGGCAAAGTAGGCGACCGCCTAGGGCCCCGGCGTCCGGGGGGCCCCGGATCGATTCCTTGGTCTAATTTTCACGCATTTCACAGAGCTTCCAGGGGGGCTCTGCCCCCCTCAGGGGGCCCCTGGACCCCCCTTTC
Organism: Erpetoichthys calabaricus; assembly: GCF_900747795.2. Taxonomy (NCBI): domain Eukaryota; kingdom Metazoa; phylum Chordata; class Cladistia; order Polypteriformes; family Polypteridae; genus Erpetoichthys; species Erpetoichthys calabaricus. The sequence goes on along the minus strand of NC_041394.2, from coordinate 352,811,518 downwards.
GCCTAGGGCCCCATAATACCTAAGACCGGGCCTGCCTGCATCTCCTCTTAGTGTAGAGGAAGTCAGTTTAAGAAGCGCGTAGCGATTAACAACTGGGTCGGGGAACACTTAACACAAAGCATTTAATGTGCTACATTAGTTATGATGGGGTTTGAGAAAATCTAATAAATTAAACATTGATTTTAAGATGAAGTTTATGACATTCTGCTTTAATGACAAAATAAACTACGAGAAATAAGTCAACATGTTGACTATAATCTCGAAATAAGCGTCAAGATTAAAGTGGAAATGTCGAGAATAAAGTCAGCATGTAGACTTTATTCTCGACATACACTTTTTTCTTCACTGTGTCCATATTTTTGTTTTCTTCTCCCTGGCCCTAATACGCTTCCGTAGAAATAACACTTTGGTTTTATGAAAGAGACTAAATGCGTACAGTAACACACACCATTCAGCCCTACACTGATAAAATTACTGGTTGTTTAATAGCAACTTTATGGTTCTTTACTGGGTTGTGTGGTTCCTCATAGAACCATTGCTTAACACAGCACCATTTCATTCTTGGGTGGGTTCTTTACATATGAAGTTGGTTCTTTGTGCTTTGAAATACTTCCTAGTATATAGGGGAAAAAAACCCTGAAATCTTTAATATGTGGGGGGCTACCTAGAGAGTAAGAAAACCTGGACTTGACCTGTGTTATTGTATGCAGAGAAAGTTCTTTTAAAATCATGGTTTCTTGGTATTTTAGAAATTTGTTACCATCCATTTCTGGTTATTTACTGTATAGAGTCTGTTACCAATCTAGATAAATCAAACTTCTTTCTAGAAACTTCATGTCAATGAGTCTTTTGGGAACCAAAAATGGTACATCAATAGCATCACTCTGAAGCACCCTTCTGGCACCTTCATTTTTAAGAGTGTGGGTACACTTGCCAAAAGCAATACAGATTTAAATAAAAGAGAAATTCACAGCCTTCTTCCCTTACCCAAATCAAAGAGCATTCCCTTCCAAAAACAACCATAGTATTACCATAATAATATTATCTATGATTTTTATGGAGGAGAGGATACAATGGTTTTAGTACTTACTTGCTGCTATGGTCGAACCACTTTCATTGCATTACTATGGTATCTCAATCAGGGATCTTCTACTACAACTGCGGTGCTTCATAGTGTACCCAGTTTATAATATGGTTTTAGAAAGGTTCTATGGCTTACCTCACAGTCTGCCAATGTCAGACGTTATTCATTATCTTTGAAGTGCGTATAAGAGTCAATCTAGTAAAAAGTGCATAACAAAATGTGACAGAGCATTCAGTCGGGTTTTAAAAGAAAACATTCAAAAACTTCACAGAAATTCAGTAAAACAGTCTAAAAATAGTTTCCCACAACAAAGTAAATAAATTAAAGTGATGACATTATGTCTATACAGAAGGAGACAATGGCGGCGAGAGAAAGATTGGAAATGTGTCAGAAGGGCTGCTGGCTATTACAATGTTGTGCTGCTTGTCTACTTTCGGGTCTTGCTCTCGTTGTACAGCTTTCGCTTGTTTCGAGCAGCTGCCCAGAATGTCTCCCAGGTGTAATCTGTAAAGCAGTGTGCCAGAAATTGAACTTTTCTCAAACATGGCAACATCCATCCATCCATCCATTTTCCAACCCGCTGAATCCGAACACAGGGTGCAAGGCAGGGAACCAATCCCAATCCCGGGCAGGGTGCCAACCCACCGCAGGACACACTCAAAGCACACACTAGTGCCAATTTAGAATCGCCAATCCACCTAACCTGCATGTCTTACGACTGTGGGAGGAAACTCACGCAGACACGGGGAGAACATGCAAACTCCATGCAGGTAGGACCCGGGAAACGAACCTGGGACTTCTAACTGCGAGGCAGCAGCGCTACCACTGCGCCACCATGCCACCCAACATGGCAACAAGTTCTTCTCATTTTTTTTTTTTTGTATTGTATTTTTGTCACCTGTTCTCAGGAGACACACAAGTAAGAATTCCTTTGTACTACAGTCACATGAGAACAAATTTAACTTGAATTTTTAAAAAAACACATAACACACAAGGTATCCATATTTGCTATTTTAAGTCCTACAACAGTCACACCGTACAGACAAAGACAGCAATAATGACAAATAACATTTAAATTGGTGGCAAAATAATTGGTGGATGAATAATTTTCGGGTGATATAGCATTCATCTTAAAGAAATAGCATAAAGGCTTAATAAAAGACAGAAACCTGTTCAGACACACCAGGAAACCAGATAAAGGTCAAGTGAACAACAAAATGAACACTGAAATATGAGAATTGGTTTAGGAAAAAATAATAATAATAATAATTCTTTAATAATAATAATAATAATAATAATAATAATAATTCATTACATTTATATAGCGCTTTTCTCACTACTCAAAGCGCTCTCCACACAGGGAGGACCCGGGAAGCGAATCCACAATCTCCTTACTGCAAAGCAGCAGCACTACCACAGCACTACCTGTGAGGATGATGGACTTCAAAAATCGTGCTGTCAGAAGTGGGATTTGAACCCACGCCTCCATTCAGAGGCCACAACACCCAATTGGGGAAGGAATTATTCTTGAATCTGGTGCCTTAGACCACTCATCCATCCTGAGATGGTCAAGTAAATAAAGTATGTACCAGAAGAAAGGTCGATGTAATATACAAAATGGACTCAAGGATAACTAAGAGATGACTAAGAAATCAGCAGATGTCCTATAAACAAGAAAAATGGACAATTGTAATATGCACAGAAATTTCAAGGGTGGTGGCACAACTCAAAGGTATAAGAAGAACCTGAATATAATATAATAGACTTTCATTTTATATAAATCATTTGGTTGTAAACCAATGAACCAACCAGAGTAAATATTTGCATTGATTGACGCTGTATGTAAATTCAACAGTTTATAAAATGAACTTCTATTCTATTTCTCTGATCATTCTGACCAGGCTGTAACAGACTGTTTTTGATGAACGCTCCCTCCACGACACTTTGCCGAGGAGTAATTAAAGATACAATGAACAGTTTTTCTCCTGCCTGATAACTGATTTGGCCTGTTATAGGATGTTTCTTTCTTTAATAAGATGTTAAATGTCATCCACACAGGACTCCATATGAGGCCTCACCAGTGTGTTATAAAGCTTGAGCAGAACCTCCTGTGACTTGTACTCCACACATCAAGGTGCTATATAACCTGACATTTTGTTAGCCTTCTTAATGGCTTCTGAACACTATCTGTCAGTCGATAGCTTAGAGTCCACTACGACTCCTAACTCCTTCTCATAAGGTGTACTCTCGATTTTCAGACCACCCGTTGTGTATTCAAACCTAACATTTTTACTTCCTATGTGTAATTCTTTACATTTACTGACATTAAATTTCATTGTACACAAATCTGCCCAAACCTGTCTGTTATCCAAGTCCTTCTGTAATTATTTAACAGATTCAAAATTATCTACCAATCCACCCATCCTGGTATCATCTACAAACTTAACCCGCTTGTTACTTATATTCCTATCTAAATCATTTATATATATTAAAAATAGCAGCGGCCCTAGCACTGCCCCCTGTGGAGCGCCACTCTGAGCCAATTCTGATGAGGTTCTTTGCACCAGGAGGCTCTAAGCTGATGTCTTACAGTACCAACATGCAGGAAAACCAAACTGTCCGTGGTGTAAAGGCAGAAGACCTCAAATGGAAGTCTGACTGGCAAGGTTTTTCATCAGAAGGCGAGGCTCCAGGATTAGGATTCATACCGAGTGCACACTGCCGCCAACAGTATCATTCTGTCCAGGTGAAGCTAAATTGTTTGGAATCTGACATGAAGAAGACTGCCAAAGCATCAGGTTCTTATCCTTCTGGAGAAGGTGGGTGTTAAAATGTAAGAATTAGCCTGAAGGGTTGGGCTGATGGCCTTTACCTATTGGACAAGTCATTTATGGTAGCAGAATCCATCACCTTAACACCTCTTAAACACTGACATGGCTGGCATTGATCAGCATCAGGCCCAGTCATGGAACAAATTTTGTGTACAGCAAAATGCCATTTTCTCTCTTTGGTGAAGTAAAATACTGAGTTTAACGGCAATTCCAATTTTTGTGCTTTGCTGTACTGTAATTGTAGGACTGTGTTTCTGTCCTTTAGACTTTGACAAGGTGTAGTTAAGTCACAGCTAGAGTTGTCATATTGAGTGTCACTATCTGAATATAATTCAATTTTTGGTAACACTTTAGTTAACGCACTGCCAAAATGCATCTGTCACTCATTTACTCTTAGGTAACAAGACCTTAACAATGGCTTCTTTGGGTCTTCATAACACTTACAAAGCTCCAGTAGAGTGTTTATTCATCTCTGCAATGTGACCACTAACAATTTGGAGTGGTCTGAGGGGGCCTAACTCAGACTTATTTCTCTTGATATGACATTTTTAGTATATGACCTATGAATCCTTTATATTAACAAGTCATTTAAATACCAGCATGTCAATACGCCACACAGCACAGACATGAATAATCCATTTTATGATATTGTAGAAGTGTTGCATTTTGTAAGCATTTGTTATGGTCCTGTTACAAAAAAAGGACTTATTCACAAGCAGAATCTGGCATTCAATTGTTACAAGAGCACTAATGTTACTCCCGACACACAATGCAGTGCCATGGTATTTTGTAGATCTGTTTTTGCCTATCACTTACACGATCAGCCTTTTTGTAACTTAAAATGCTTTGCCTTGTTATCTTCATTAGTAAAACTCATCAATGCCAGCCCTTCACAATGTAGTTTGGGACAGAGTATTTACAATACAATACAATTTATTTTTGTATAGCCCGAAATCACACAAGAACTGCTGCAATGGGCATTAACAGGCCCTTCCTCTTGACAGCCCCCCAGCCTTGACTTTCTAAGAAGACAAAGAAAAAACTCCCAAAAAAACCCTTGTAGGGAAAAAATGGAAGAAACCTTGGGACAGGCAGTTCAAAGAGACCCCTTTCCAGGTAGGTTGGGCGTGCAGTGGGTGTCAAAAGAAGGGGGTCAATACAATACAATACATAGAACAGAACAAATCCTCAATACAGTATAAAAATAAAAATTTTACAAATACGGAGCAGAATTTAACAGTAGATGATATCCCATAATATGATTTGGATTTGTTTAGAGTCCTGGAGACCTCAGCCATCCAACTGCTTCCCCCATTTGGTCATTCCACAGCTTAAACAGCGCTGGGCCAGCCAATCCGATGAAAGGACCCCTCTAACCCCACGATTCCTGCGATCCTCCATCAGAGATGACTTTACTTTAGGCAGGCAAAACAACTTGGCAGGTGGGCCGTGGCACCAAGTGCCACATTTGAGTACCTAGAAGAGAAACAGAATAGGTGAAGGTTAGTATCCAATTCTAACTATCATGTTACTTATGTTTTAGTGCTAATGACCAACAACAGAGATGTAGTCTGTACAGTTAATCAGCAGCTCTAGTCAGGGTGTGCTAAACTGAAGTAGTGAGTCTTCATTTGAAAGCTGACACCGAAGGGCCATCTCTTATAGTAGCAGGCAGACCATTCCATAGTTTAGGGGCCCTGTAACTAAAAGCTCAACCTCCTACTGTTATTTTATTAATCCTTGAAATCATAAGCAGACCGGCATCTTGAGATCTTAATGTGTTCTCAGGTTTGTAAGTCATGATAAGTTCAGACAAGTAAGCCAGACTTCCGCCATTTAAGGCTTTATATGTTAAAAGGAGGATTTTGAAATCTGCCCTAAACTTAACCGGGAGCCAGTGTAAGGATTTAAGTACTGGAGTTTATGAGTTTGTATTTTCTTGTTCTTGTAGTAATTCTTGCAGCAGCATTTTGGATTAACTGGAGGCTTTATAAAGAACAGTTTGAACATCCAGTGAACACTGCATTGCAGTAGTCAATCCTACTAGAAATAAATGCATGAATTAATTTCTCACAATCCTGTTTATTTAGAAAGCGCCTTAATTTCCCAACATTTTTAAGATGGAAGAAACATGATTTGGACAACTTTGTAATGTGTGCTTTAAATAACATGCTGGAGTCAAAGATAACTCTGAAATTGTGGGCTAATTCAGTAAAATTAATGCCGATTCTGAGTTAAATGATGACAAAATATTGTTGTGATCAACGTCATTCCCTCCAACAATTAACACCTCTGTTTAATCTGTGTTTAAAGACAAGTAGTTGTTATTCATCCACTCCTTTAATTCACTAACTCAACTAATTATAGACAACATCGGAGAAACTTCATTAGATCTAAAAGAAGGGTATAACTGGGTGTCATCTGCATACGAGTGAAAATTTAACATGTTGTTTCCTAATGAGAGATCCCAGTGGAAGCACGCAAAGTGAAAACAGTAAAGGTCCCAGTACTGAGCCCTGTGGGACACCATATTGAACTTCTGTGTATAATGATGGAGTCCTGTCAGCACATTTCTGTACATATTGGAATTGATTTGATAAATAAGAACTAAACCAAGCGAGCACGGTGCCTGTAAGCCCAACATCATTTTCTATCCTGTGCAGTAAAATAGAATGGTCGATGGTGTCAAATGCTGCACTTAAGTCTAACAACATAATTACAGTGGAGTTTCCTTCATCAGAGGATATCAGAATGTCACTTACAACCCACGTTAGTGCCGTTTCTGTACTATGACCAGTGCAGAAACCAGACTGGAATTTCTCAAATAAATTGTAATGCGTAAGGTGTGACTAAATCTGACTGGATGTTTTCTAGTATTTTAGAGAGAAATGGTAAATTTGAAATAGGCCTATAATTATTTAGTATGTGTGGGTCTAGATCTGACTTTTTAAGTAATGGTTTAATGACTGACACTTTTAGTGCATCAGGTACTATGCCATGCAGTAATGAACTATTAATAATGCTAGGAATAGGCACTGCAAGAACATCCATTATTGCACTTTTTGCTAGTTTTGTTGGCACTGGATCTAGGAAACAAGTAGTGGGTTTCATTTTAGAAGTTAAAATTAAGACTTCCTGCTTAGTTACAGGATTAAATTTACTAAAGTGCTGAATGCAATGTGAGACAGGGTCTGCTAAGCTAGTACTGTATGTGGTTTGTACTGTGATGCTGAGATCTGGGGTCTTATATTTTTAATTTTCTCATTGAAGAAGTTCATAAAGTCTGTACTGCTAATATCTGTTGGTATTTTGCACTGTTGATCTGAATTTCCATTTGTTAATTTAGCCACTGTTCTAAACAGTACCCGAGGATTTTTATTATTGCTATCTATTATTGTAGAATAGTATTCTGAGCGAACTTTAAAGAGAGCTTTTTTATATTTTTTAATACTCTCTGCCCATGCAATTTGAAAGACATGTAGCTTTGTTATTCTCCAGTTTTCAACACTCTAATTTAAGAGCTTGAGTGTTTTCATTAAACTAGGGAGAGTTTCTATGTGTTTTGATCACTTTTGTTTTAAGGGGAGCCATTGCGTCCAGAGCATCACTCAAGGTCACATCATAATGTAATGTTAGCTGATCTAAATTGTTTTCCACGTTTACATTTGATGTTAACTGATCTAAATGGTTTTCCACAATTACCCTCAACTTGCTCAAAGCACTGTCTTTGTTTTAATCTGTGAGTGTGTTGGCAAGGGCAGGACTAAATCAAATGTAATTAAGTAGTGATCGGAAATAACTACATTTAATGGAGTAATATTTACATTTTGAATTTCAACTTTGTAAGTTATAATTAAATCTAATGTGTGGTTATAATTATGAGTTGGACCTTTGACAATCTGACAAAATCCTACTGAACTTAACAAATAAGTTAAACATTTGCTAAAAGTGTCAGTTTCCACATCAATGTGTACATTAAAATCCCCCATCAGCACTATGTGATCATAATTTATAACCAAATCAGGTAAAAGGTTGCTAAATTTAGTCATGAACAATGAATATGACCCTGATGGTCTGTAAACTTGCACTATAATTGTGTTGGAATGTTTTAATATTTAAAATGAATGCCTCAAAGGATGTAAAGTCACCTAAATTTATCCATCCATCCATCCATTTTCCAACCCGCTGAATCCGAACACAGGGTCACGGGGGGTCCGCTGGAGCCAATCCCAGCCAACACAGGGCACAAGGCAGGAAACAATCCTGGGCAGGGTGCCAACCCACCGCAGGACACACACAAACACACCCACACACCAAGCACACACTAGGGCCAATTTAGAATCGCCAATCCACCTAACCAGCATGTCTTTGGAATGTGGGAGGAAACCGGAGCGCCCGGAGGAAACCCACGCCGACACGGGGAGAACATGCAAACTCCACGCAGGGAGGACCCGGGAATCGAACCCAGGTCCCCAGATCTCCCAACTGCGAGGCAGCAGCGCTACCCACTGCGCCACCGTGCCGCCCCGACCTAAATTTATTTCTAAATTAATTAATAAATTAATATTTCTATCCCATTGCTCTGCACTTTGATCAGGCATACAAGTGCATTCACAGCAGTTTTCCTAAACACTCCCCCTTTACCCTAAAAATATCATTCTGCTTTTAATCGTGTTGTGAATGACTCCAAAACCTGATATCTCTGGCTGTTCTCATTAATCCTCTTCTTCTTCTTTCGGCTGCTCCCATTAGGGGTTGCCACAGTGGATCATATTGTTCCATCTCTTCCTGTCCTCTACATCTTGCTCTGTTACACTCACCACGTCCATCAAAGTTCCTACCCTCAGTTCCACTCTCTTTACTTTCCTCCTCTTCTCCTGCCTCTGGACACATCTCCCCCGTCTTCTTCTGCTTCTTCTTCTTCAGCCAACAGTAGCCCAATTTCCACCAGCACCCTGTAGGCTAACAGTACTGGTGGCGGTCGCTGTTAACCCGGGGCTCAACCAATCTGGTATGGAAATTTATATTGTTGTCCGCATATTGATTTTGGCAAAATTTTACACCGGATGCCCTTCCTGACGTAACCCTCCCCATTTATCCGGGCTTGGGACTGGCATGAAGAAACACACCCCCTGTGGCTGGGTCCAACTGTTCTCATTAATGCAAGTGGAAAATAATACTTCAGATTTTCCTTTCTTTATTCACTTTTGTATGGTGCTCTTCATTGACTGCAAGCACAGAGCGATGCAACAAGTTCTCCAGTAAAATGCAAAGATAACTTTAACAAATTACTAAATGCAGAATTAGTATATGTAAAGACAAAGATCTGTTTCAAAACACACAAAACAAGTAGGAATCTATTAACAATTAATCAATAAATGGAAACCAACAATATCTGTCTGTTAATTAATTGTTGAACTATGGGCCATTTGGCAGCGGAGTAGAGACGTTTTGAGACATTAATCCGTGCTTTTATTTCCTTTCGTCTGGATTTTTGCAATGGATTAGATTTTGAGGTCAGTCAGACTTCTCTGTCTCGTCTTCAGCTTGTGCAAAATGCAACCGCAGGTCTGCTAATGAAAGCAAAGAAAATCGTACCATAGTACCCCAATTTTAGCACCGATAGAATGGTTACCTGTGAAATTTAGAGTTCGTTTTAAATGTTATTGTTCAAGTTTGAAGTTTTGAACAGATTAGCTCCAGCTTACCTCATTGACCTCATGCATCCCTACTGTCCTTGTAGAGCTCCAAGGTCAGCCGATAAGCTGCTGCTTTGTGTCCCAAACACTCATTTGAGGCTATGATGGATGGCCGGCAGCTCAATCCGGCCTGGACACCCAAAGAATGGAAGGATGGGGGAAGGCAACTGCTTTGTGACACTGCCTCCCCCAGGACACTAGATGGCAGCTTCCCTGCAGCATAGTGATGCCCCAGATTCCCACAGGGCACCATGGGATTTGGAGTTTTGCTTCACAGTCCTGCTGGGTACCATGGGTCCCGCCAGGAGACGCTGCAGGGAGATCTGGAAGAGTCTACTTTCTCCAAAGTCACGGGGACAGAAGTCCCAAAGTACTTCCAGGCTGAAGAAACTGCAAATTCTCCATCTAACTCGGAAGTGCTGGAAAGTCATGGGGGCGGAAGGACAGAAGCACTTCCAGGTCAAGGACTATATAAAGGACTGCTGTAAACCCAGCAATCTCACTGGAGTCGGGAGGTGTAGGACAGAGCTTGCTGGGAGATGTGGAGGAGAGAATATTTGATTATTATTGAAGTATTGTGTATTCACTTACCTGTTTATTGTGGTGGAGGTGCTTAAAGGCACTATAGAGGAAGAAAGAAATTAGAGGATTTTCCTGTTGCTTTTAACCTGTGTCCAGAGTGTATGTTTGTTGGGTTTGAAGGGGCAACAGTGACCCCTAGAGTCTTACAAGGCGTAAAGGTGACTGTGCTTTCTCCATGGCTGGGCCCAAATTGTGGACAAGTGTTCCTCTCCATGTTCAAAAAGCCCTCACCATTGAATGTTTTAAATCCAGGCTAAAACCCCACTTGAGTACTCGGGCTTTTTAGTTATTTTAGTGGAGTGGTTATATGTATTTCTTGTTTTCTGTATTAACCACTGGTTGTTTTTAAATTGTGCTACATAAACAAATAAATGAAAACTAAACTAGTGGAAAATAAAAACTCCGTCAGCAGCATCCCTGGAGAGATCACACCTCTAAAGGGGTCTGCAGCCAATTATTATTAAGGGGGAAAATTAAAGACAAAGTCAGACCTGGTCGCCCACCCCATCCTCGGCATTCTATACTAGAGTCCAATCTGATGAAAGAAAGAAAACACAACACGTTAAAATCCCCTGAGCCTGTTCAGCGTCTGCCATGGATATTCAGTTTCCTCAGGCAACACACAGTGTCTCACACAGTGCTTGCTTGGCATGCAACACCTAAAACAATGAGGTGTAATAAAAAATATTCAGGCCTCTCCTATTAGAATATCGCTCCATCTGTTAAGGAGAGAAATGTGACAGATTGTGTGGACTCTGACTTGGTGTGTTTTTAACGCGCGATGCCAGTTGAATGTGGCAGGCAGGACCGTCACAACTTTGCCACAAGCATGTCATATTTTGCAGATGCATAGCAAGTAAAAAAAAAAAAGCGTTAGCCCCAAGTGTCACTCGGACAACTCTATAGACGCGTCTCACGTAAGCATAAGACCCAAGGATTCCTTGGGCCTAAAAAGTGCTAACAGTGTTACGTAAGTGTCAGGCCCGAGTGTTATCTTGACAAAAGTCTCATTATAACATAAGAGTCATTCAAACCTTTTTTTATATAATTTGACAGCCCTAGTCACAACAATGGTTTCATCTAGCCATTTTCCTGAAGAGCCTCCATGTTGTTCTGCTGTAACTTGTGTCTCAAAAGTCTCTGTTATGGGCATTCCCCTCATTGAGCTGCTTCCTCAGCTCTGACTGCACCACCTTAATTTCCTCCTTGAAGGCCCTCTATTTCTTATTCAGTTGGACTTTCAGGTCTTTTGTGATTTGTTGTTGGGGGAAAAAGTGCACTGCCTTTGGGGGGACAGTGTTATCCACACAAAACTTAATAATAATAATAATTCATTACATTTATAAAGCGCTTTTCTCAGTACTCAAAGCGCTATCCACACAGGGAGGAACTGGGAAGTGAACCCACAATCTTCCACTTGATGTACTCTATGATAACAGTGGCCAAGTTCCTCAAGGTCTCCATCACGTGACTCACAAAGCATGTTGTAGTCAAATTTCTCAAAGGAATCCTTTACAGCCTCCTCAGCCTCTGTCGTCCATTTATTCAAGGTCCTCTTGGTGACTGGCAGTGGGTTTATATGCAGGTATGAGCCGTTCCAAGTTATGGTTAGATCTGCCTAAAGGGAGCAAAGCAACAGAGTTATACAGTGGGTATAGAAAAGAACCCCCCCCCCCCCACTTTGAAACATTCCCATTATTTTTGCTTTATAGCCTTAAATGAAAACACACAAACCAATGTTTCTTCCCAGCTTTACTTCCTCAATGCAACCTCTAACATCCAAGTGAAAGATATCACAGCTACAGTTCAGAAGAATTATAAAAAATCAAAGACAAGACCTACTGAGATTAATAAAGGATCAGCCCCCCAATGTTAATGTCATTTTGTTGAACCCCCGTTTGATTTAATGACGGCCTTGAGTCTGTTGATTCTTCTCTATCAGCTTTGCACACCTAGATTGAGCCCACTCAATATTTGCTCCCCACTCTTCTTTACAGTTTAACTGTTCAAGTTCGGTCACATTGGATGGTGAGCGTTGGTGGTCAGCTATCTTCAGATCTTTCCACAGATTTTCACTGTGATTTAGGTCTGGGCTCTGACTGGCCACACCAGGACATTCACTTTTTTCTCCTTCAGTCACTGTGTGGTCCATTTTGCTGTGTGCTGTGGGTCGTTGTCGTGTTGAAAGGTGAACATTCTGCCCATCTTCAACTTTCTGGCAGAGGGTAGCAGGTGTTCCTCAAGAATTTGATGGTATTTTTCCCCATCCATTTTTCCTTCTACCCTAACGAGAGCCCCAGGCCCCCCACAACAGGATGCTGCCCCCTCCATGCTTTACTGTAGGTATGGTGTGTTGTGGATGGTGAGCTGCATTGGTGCACAATTTGGTATTGAGGCCAAATAGTTTGAAGACCTTTTCCCACTTGGCATCAGAATCTTCAAGGTGCATTCTGGCAAAGCTCAGACAAGCCTTAATGTGACCTTTTCTTGAAGTGGCTTTTTCCTTGCAACCCTCCCGAACAAGTCACAATTGTGGAGTGCTTGTGAAATTGTTGTCACATGCACACAATGATCTCTTTTTGCCATCAAATCTTGTAACTCCTTCAAAGTGGCCATTGGCCTCTCGGTAGCCTCTCTTACCAGTTTCCTCCTTGCTATTCCATCCAGTTTGGATGATCCAGGGAGGGTCCTAGTAGCACCAAACACTTCTTTATTATGGACTTTACTGAGCTCCTTGGGATTGATAAAGCCTTTGAGATGTTTTTGTCTCCATCTCCTGCCTTATATCTGTCCACAACCCTATCCCTGAGATCTTTTGAAAGTGGCTTGCCACCCATAGTCAGTTGTTTGCTGTCAGTTGCACTACCAAGTAAGGGAATGAATGGACAAGGAACAGCTTCACTAATCACACTCATTACAACTGATCACAGGTGGAAGGAAGCCAGTAACCATAATGGAAATGGTGGACACTTAACACCTGATTGAGTTTTTTTTTTGGGAGGGGGGTCCTTTATTCATCTCAGTATTTCTTGTTTTTTATTTTTTTAAATTCTTCTGAACTGTCGCTGTGATATCATTCACTTGGATGTTAGAGATTGCATTGAGTAAATAAAGCTGGAAAAAATATTAGTTTGTGTGTTTTCATTTAAGGCCGTAAAGCAAAAAAAAAAAAAAGGGAATATTTCAAAGGACGGCGGGGGGATTCTTTTCTATACCAATTGTATGTGTCTTTAAGGAAGGAATTGTTATTGTAATAGTACAATGAAATTGTAAAAGCTACAACTGGAAACAGTGCAAGTGCATCAAACAATGATGTACACATAACAAAAAAGCACACATCCTATGAAAAATAAATACCACACATAAATAAATAAGGAATAGAAATTATCATTCATTAAAACAATCGTCAAGTGTACTGGAAAAAAAAATTGTAACAGTTCTGAGTTCTTAAAATTTAGAATTCAGGTGGCTCAAGGATAAAAACTATCTGCAAGTCTTTTTGTTCTACTTTCAATGCTCTTGTATTGCCTGCTGGAGGGCCATATTGTTAACAGTGAGTGGCCAGGAATGGAAGGGTCTGTAATGATTTCCCTGGCTCTGCAGAGGCATTGGGCACTGGCGAGATCTTCCATGAAGCCAATGATTTTCTCTGCCGTGGGTATTACCCTCTGAAGAGCTTTCCTGTCTGCTGCTGTACAGCCATCATACCATGTTGAAATATTGTATGCTAAAACAATTTTGATGGTTAAGCCGGTAGAAGGTCAACAGCACCCTTTCCTTCATTTCCACTTTTTGGAGAAAGTAATGGGGTTGGCATGCCAGTGTGGTTCATTTTGACATTAAAGGACTGTCTGTTGACTGATCCTTTCCAGTACTTCTTAAAAGCTCACCTTTTATTTCTATATTTGTATTTCTGCAGCTTTACCAGACAATGGCAGCTTCTTCTTATCCTCTTTGGCCCAGACATCTCTTCACTGCAGATCACAGCAGACAGCAGAGGGTGAAAATATGAAGAAAGTGAGATCTGGATCAAAGAGTGCATTATCAGCCTCTTTGAAGGATGATTCTCTACCTGTGATGAAACTAACAATGGTCGTTGCAATCACCACCCAACTTCAAATGCACAATTCAAACTCAGCCACTGTCCTCCAAAAGAAGATGGAACAGTTTAAAAGCAAATCCAAATACAGGAATGGGAATCTGAGTCAAACACAATAGAAGCTGCATCAGTGTTCTGAATGTGGCAAACATTTCACCACCAGCAGTACCTTTCAGCACCACAGACACATGCACACTGGAGAGAAGCCATTTTGTTGTTCTGAATGTGGTATGTGGTTCAGACAAATGAGCAGTCTTCAGAGACACAGAAGAATTCATACAGGAAAGAAGTCATATGGTTGCTCAGAATGCGACAGATATTTCAATAAGCCTTCAGTTCCACATAAGAACTCATGTGAATTTCCCATTGGGATTAATAAAGTATCTATCTATCTATCTATCTATCTATCTATCTATCTATCTATCTATCTATCTATCTATCTATCTATCTATCTATCTATCTATCTATCTATCTATCTATCTATCTATCTACTGGAGAGAAGCTATATTGTTGTACTGAATGTGGAAAAGGATTCTCCTGCAAGAGCCTTCAGAACCACAAAAAAATTCATACCGGAGAGAAGCCTTATGGTCGTTCTGAGTGTGGCAAACGATTCACACAAATGAGTAATCTTCAGACACACACACAAATTCACACTGGAGAGAAGCCATATGATTGTTCTGAATGTGGTAAACAATTTTCACAAGTAACTGCTCTTCAGAGTCATACCGGAAAGAAGCCATACGATTTTCACGAATGGATATTCTTCAGAGCCACTCAAGGACTCATACTAGAGAGAAGCTATATTGTTGCTTGGAATATGGAAAGCGATTATCACAAATGGGCATTCTTCAGATCCACACAAGAATTCACACTGGAGAGAAGATATTTGGTTGTTCTGAATGTGGATAATGACTCAACCAGTGCCTCTCTTGAAAGATTTCACAATAGAGAGTAGGGACAATAGTGACAATGCAAGTACTAGGCAGAGTCCTGGCAGCAAATCTAACAGAATAACAACAGTAGCAGTGCAAAAATCACTTTATAAGCCAAGAGTGAGGGTTACTCCTGTCTCTGAAGTAAGCAAACCAAGCTGCTGCTGAGAAATCAGCCCAGAGAGAAGCTCTGAAGAAGTAAGCTGAAAGGTGAAGAATGAAGGAGTGAGGAAAGGAGTGAAATGTACATCTCCAAACTACTCGGGATCTTGATGAGTACCTTTTCATGGAGGGCTTTGTTGCATAAGATCCACACCAAACCTCATCAAGGCAAAATGAAAAGAACCCAAAGAAGCAATTCATACTGGCCACAACATCTCCCTGGATAAAGAGTTCACCACCCCCTGTTTTGGCTCATGGGTAGGTGATGACAGTAGGGTAAAATCTTCAAAAGAAGAGAAGAAGGTCAAAAATATGGAGACAGTCCTGATGAATAGTGTTTCTGACAGCCCCACCGCAATAGACCAGACAAGACCACAACAGTGTAACTTGAGGAAGAAATGATCATTATTATTTGGGTGACATGTTTGGTACAATTGGTTACGGTTTTGTTTTTTTCCAGTTGCAGCACAAGCAGGTGAAGCAACTTGCTAATGGTCAGCCAGTGTCAGTACCAGGATTTGAACCAACAACCTGGCTGGGTCCAGTAGTCAATTGAAACTGAAGAGGAGATTAGTGCCAAATGTGTCCCTGGTGACAAATAAAGATCTACATTCCCTCCAAAAGTATTGAAGCAGCAAGGCCAATGAATTTGTGTACAAATTTGTGTGTGAGATCAAGAGATGAAGTTGAGAAGAGAAACATCTTGATACTAGCCAACCCGCGGCGTAGCATACGCCGCATAATTATGTATTGATGGGTGACCACTTCCTGAACGACACAGTTGTCAGTACTTCTAGTCACAGTTGAGAAACACTTTTTTAATGTCTTTTAAGTACAGGGGAAACAATGAACATGTGAAACATCCGTAATGTAATAAGCCACCAAGAAAAGTAAAATTGCAACAATGCTATCTACAAAAGTGAAAACAAATTCGAGCCCTGTGTATTTTTTAACTGCCTTGTGGGGCTGTAGTAGTATTGCTGCTTTGCGGTAAGGAGAATCTGGAAGATTGTGTGTTCGCTTCCCTGTTCCTTCCTGTGTGGATAGTGCTTTGAATACTGAGAACACCGCTATATCAATGTAACGAAGTATTATTATTCCTATGTGTCCAGCGCGCTCTCTCGCGCGCGTGTGTGTGTGTGTGTCACACACTCTCACTGTCTCGCTGCACGTGGTCCTGTAGGCAAACGCCGCAAAAATAATATATTGATAGGTGAACACTTCCGGAAAGACACAGTTGTCTAAAAGGAGAGAAAAAAATGAACATTTGCAAAATCCGTAACGGTGCTTTCAGTAAGTACAATGCACACGCGATTAATTTGTCGGCCAGTTTTTGCCAGCCGACCGCCGTCGCACGGTCATTCAGCGATTTAGTTCCGAGACAAACATGCCTCTTCTTACCTGGTCCTCCCCTGTCCACCTTCGTTCTCTAAGCTTACACACCCCCTGGTCATGTGTCCGCTTGCAAGAGCAACTCATGGAGACCCGCCCACCAACATTAAGACCATGGCGTAGTTGAGAAACACTTTTTAAATGTCTTTTAAGCACAGGGGAAACAATGTACATGTGAAACATCCGTAATGTAATAATCCGTAATGTAATAAGCCACCAAGAAAAGTAACATGCTATGCTATGCTATGCACAGAAGTGAAAACAAATTCAAGCCCGGTGTATTTTTTAACTGCCTTGTGGGGCTGTAGTAGTGTTGCTGGTTTGCAGTAAGGAGACTATGGAAGATTATGTGTTCGCTTCCCGGTTCCTTCCTGTGTGGATAGCGCTTTGAATACTGAGAACACCGGTATATCAACACGAAGTATTATTATTCCTATGTGTCCAGCGCGCTCTCTCTCCCACGCGCATGTGTGTGTGTGTGTCAGACGCTCTCGCTCTCTTTCGCTCGCTCGCTGCACGTGGTCCTGCAGGCACACGCTGCAAAAATAATATATTGATTGCTGAACACTTCCGGAAAGACACAGTTGTCTAAAAGGAGGGAAAAAAATGAACATTTGCAAAATCCGTAACGCTGCTTTCAGTAAGTACAATGCACACGCGTTTAATTTGTCGGCCAGTTTTTGTCAGCCGACCGTCGTCGCACGGTCATTCAGCGATTCAGTTCCGCGACAAACATGCCTCTTCTTACCTGGTCCTCCCCCCTCGTTCTCTAAGCTTACACACCCCCTGGTCATGTGCCCGCTCGCAAGAGCAACTCACGGAGCCCCGGCCACCAACTTTAAGACCATTGGATGAAGCAGGTGAGACGCTAATGAAACAGAGGCACAGGGCTTATTGATTTTTAAAGACTGCTTCCTTCATTGTGTTTTGAGAGGGAAACATACAATTGTCCGTGACTTACAATTGGAGGACCGCCGATGCTAATGAAACAGAGGCACAGGGCGTATTGGTTTTTAAAGACTGCTTACTTCATTGTGTTTTAACCTCAGTTGTAAAGGATTGTTTTAAGGATCCCATGGGATACCCCTCGCAAACCGTTTTACACGCTGCATATGGCGATTCACCTCCGTGAGAAACATGCCTCTGTGAACAGTCAACGTGGCTCGGAGGTGCATGTGGCCTCTACGACAGATGAATATAAATGACGCCGTTTTTTCTGTGTCGTCGTGTCCGAGTTGGTGGGCGTGGCTCTGTGAGTTGTCGTCGCATCCAATGGTCTTAGAGTTGGTGGGCGTGGCTCCTTCCTGCGTGCGCCATGGGTGTCTTACTTGTCGGTGGCTTAGTGAATCCACGCCCCTTCCGGCGTGCTTTCCATGGTTGGCTACTTGTCTTCTGGCTTAGTGAATAATATATATAGATGTTAAACCACATAGAACTGAGCACCTTTTGTATCAAACCGCCCAGTTTTTCAAGCGAGCACAAGTATTGGGACAGAATGTTTTCAACTAAATGAAAGTATACTTCATATACTTCAGAAATACTTCATATTTGGTCGCATATCTCTTGCTTGCAATAACTGCATCGAGCCTACGACTCCACAGACTCCACTGGATTTCTTGTTTCTTCACTGGTGATGCTTTTCCAGGGTTTAACCACAGCATCTTATAGTTGTTGTCTGTTTTGAGGGGTTTCTTCCTTAAGTCTTCTCTTCAGGAGGTGAAATGCATGTTCAGATGAGTTAAGAGCTGCTGATTGATTTCGCCAAACCAAAATCATTCATTTTCCCCCCCTTTGAAGTCTTTTGTTGTGGTGCCAGTGTGTCTTGCTGCATAATAAAGTTCCTCCCAATCAGTTTGGATGCAGTTCTTCGTAATTGGCAGACAGTATGTTTCTGTAGACATCTGAGTTTATTCTGCTACAACTATCATGAGTTTCATCATCAATAAAAATGATTGAGCCTGTTCCAAAAGCAGCCATGCAAGCCCAAGTCATGACACAATTTCCACCATGCTTTACAGATGTTTAGAATCAGGAGCAGATGCCTTCTTTCTCCATACTTTGGCTTTTCTATCACTTTGGTAGAAGTTCATCTTTGTCCCACTGGTGCAAAAAAACCCACTATGGCTCATCTCTGTACTATTTTTGCAAACAATCTGATTTTCTGTTTTTTTTTTTTTTTACTGCTGATGAGTGGTTTGCATCTTTCAGTGTGGCTTCCATATTGTTGTTATCTAAGTCTCCTTCAAACAGTGGACTGTGACATTTCCACCCCTGCTCTTTGGAGGTTCTTCATGATGTTGTTTTTGTGTTTTTCTTGACTGTTCTCACCATTTGTCTGTCATCAGTTGTTGTTTTCTTTGGATGACCACTTCAATTCCTGTTGCTCAGTACACCAGTGGTTTCCTCCTTTTTTTTCCAGGACATTCCAAATTGCAGTACTGTCAATGCCGAATGTTTTTGAAATACCTCAGATGGATTTCCTCCTTTTCTGAGCTTCAGAATGACATGCTTCACAGCTCTCTGGTCTTCATGCTGGTTTGCCCTTCTTAACTCCTAATGCTGTCTTCACAGGTGAAAGCTAAAGCTTAAACTGAGAGTCAATATCCAGGGCTACTTCGCGATTAAACAATCCATCTTATGTGACACACTTGAGTTAACAAGAAATACCTGTCACTTGTCATGGTATAAAACTGGGTGGTTTGACGCAAAATGTCCTCTATTGTGTGTGGTTTAACACATCGTGATGTAAACACCAGGGAGAATAAAAGCTGAAACTCTGCTCTCTCTTCTCATCTTCATCTTTTGATCTCGCACTCAAATGTCTTCAGTGCCCAGCAACACAACAAATTCATTGGCCTCGCTGTTCCAATACTTTTGGAGGGGACTCCATCTGTCTATCTATCCATCTACTACTACTTTTATTCAAAGGTTAAGGATATTCCAGGAAGGCTCACACAAAACTGGAATCTTGCAAAGTAATCTCAGTTTCCTAAATAGGCATAAAAACTGACGCACACCTCAGTTCTCTTGTTGGAGTTAAAAAATGAAGAAAATACGTCATGAGAAATTGGAATTGTCTCAAAGAACAACAAAACAGAAGAGAAGGGCAAGATCCAGACACCATAAGAATAGAACAGGCCAAGACCTGGGATGAAGTGAAGAGGACCTAGATTTGGGGGGAGTTGGGCAGTTATGCCAACATGAAAGCAGCAGCAGCCAAACTAAGTAAAAAAAAAAAAGAAACAGACATATTTGAAAATAAATTCAGAATATATATATATATATATATATATATATATATATATATATATATATATATATATATACTGTATATACACAAATACGAATGGAGTCACATGGAAGAAAATTGTTGCACAAATATGGAAAAAGGTGGAGTGCCCTCTTAGGGTTGGGAGCGAGATTCTGCCTCAAGTGGAGGAGTTCAAGTATCTCGGGGTCTTGTTCACGAGTGAGGGAAGAATGGAGCGTGAGATCGACAGGCGGATTGGTGCGGTGTCCGCAGTGATGCGGGCTCTGCATCGGTCTGTCATGGTGAAAAAGGAGCTGAGCCGTAAGGCAAAGCTCTCAATTTACCAGTCGATCTACGTTCCTACCCTCACCTATGGTCATGAGCTATGGGTAGTGACCAAAAGAACGAGATCGCGAATACAAGCGGCTGAAATGAGTTTCCTCCGCAGGGTGTCTGGGCTCTCCCTTAAAGATAGGGTGAGAAGCTCAGTCATCCGGGAGGGGCTCAGAGTAGAGCCGCTGCTCCTCCGCATCGAGAGGAGTCAGATGAGGTGGCTCGGGCATCTGATCAGGATGCCTCCTGGACGCCTCCCTGGTGAGGTGTTCTGGGTACGTCTAACCGGGAGGAGGACCCGGGGAAGACCCAGGACACGCTGGAGGGACTATGTCTCCGGGCTGGCCTGGGAACGCCTCGGGATTCTCCCAGAAGAGCTAGAAGAAGTGGCTGGAGAGAGAGAAGTCTGGGCATCTCTGCTCAAGCTGCTGCCCCCACGACCTGACCTTGGATAAGCGGAAGAGGATGGATGGATGGAATATGGAATGTAAGTAAGTTGGAAGGTAGGTAGATCAATAGATAGGAATGAACAAACAAACTTTATTTGTCCCCAAGGGGCAAATTTGTCTTTTTACAGAATCTCTTTAAATAAATAAATAAATACCTAAAAAGATACTGAGAGATACACACACACACACACACATACACCAGAATGACTAAACCATTTATCCATTCAGTCAAGTGCGACTCTCGGCCACTCTATGGATCAAAGCTCTCCATTTTTTCTGATCTCTCACGGCTTCTTTCAGTTCTGCTATATTCACTCCACTATCTTTCTTGATGGTATCTACCCAGCGAGTTCTTGGGTGGCCTCTTCCTCTTTTGCCACTAACCATTCCAAGCATGACGTCCTTCTCAAGTGACCTGCTCCTCGCGATGTGACCAAAATGGGAGAGCTTTTGCTTTGTTAGCTTGGCCTCCAGTGATTTGGGTTTGATCCGTTCTAGTACTGCTTGGTTCCTTATTTTGGTTGTCCACGGAGTGCATCGCAGATGTCTCAGCACCACAGCTCAAAAGGTGTAGATCCTTCACCGGTCTGATTTTTCAGCATCCAGATTTCACAGCCCAATGTAATTGGGAAAGCGATTGCACTGACCAATGTACATCTAATTGCCAGGTGGATTTTTTTTTTGTTTTTTTTCCATATGTTGTTCATACTGACCATTGCATTTCTTCCAAGTGCCATGACTAAAATGGATGAAACTTAAAAATAAAGAAAAATTCTGACTTGTGAGGCACTATACAGGTGCTGGTCATAAAATTAGAATATCATGACAAAGTTGATATATTTCAGTAATTCCATTCAAAAAGTGAAACTTGTATATTAGATTCTTTCATTACACACAGATTGATGTATTTCAAATGTTTATTTCTTTTAATGTTGATGATTATAACTGACAACTAATGAAAGTCCCAAATTCAGTATCTCGGAAAATTAGAATATCAATTAAGACCAATGCAAAAAAAGGATTTTTAGAAATGTTGGCCAACTGAAAGGTATGAACATGAAAAGTATGAGCATGTACAGCACTCAATATTTAGTTGGGGCTCCTTTGGCCTGGATTACTGCAGCAATGTGGCGTGGCATGGAGTCGATCAGTCTGTGGCACTGCTCAGGTGTTATGAGAGCCCATGTTGCTCTGATAGTGGCCTTCAGCTCTTCTGAATTGTTGGGTCTGGCGTATTGCATCTTCCTCTTCACAATACCCCATAGATTTTCTATGGGGTTAAGGTCAGGTGAGTTTGCTGGCCAATCAAGAACAGGGATACCATGGTCCTTAAACCAGGTAGTGGTAGCTTTGGCACTGTGTGCAGGTGCCAGGTCCTGT
This sequence comes from Erpetoichthys calabaricus, assembly GCF_900747795.2. Taxonomy (NCBI): domain Eukaryota; kingdom Metazoa; phylum Chordata; class Cladistia; order Polypteriformes; family Polypteridae; genus Erpetoichthys; species Erpetoichthys calabaricus. Next base: position 352,789,322 of record NC_041394.2, on the reverse strand, counting down.
TGGAAAATGAAATCTGCATCTCCATAAAGTTCGTCAGCAGCAGGAAGCATGAAGTGCTCTAAAACTTCCTGGTAGACGGCTGCGTTGACCTTGGACCTCAGAAAACACAATGGACCAACACCAGCAGATGACATGGCACTCCAAACCATCACTGACTGTGGAAACTTTACACTGGACCTCATGCAACATGGATTCTGTGCCTCTCCTCTCTTCCTCCAGACTCTGGGACCTTGATTTCCAAAGGAAATGCAAAATTTACTTTCATCAGAGAACATAACTTTGGACCACTCAGCAGCAGTCCAAAGGCGAGACGCTTCTGACGCTGTCTCTTGTTCAAGAGTGGCTTGACACAAGGAATGCGACAGCTGAAACCCATGTCTTGCATACGTCTGTGCGTGGTGGTTCTTGAAGCACTGACTCCAGCTGCAGTCCACTCTTTGTGAATCTCCCCCACATTTTTGAATGAGTTTTGTTTCACAATCCTCTCCAGGGTGCGGTTATCCCTATTGCTTGTCCACTTTTTTCTACCACATCTTGTCCTTCCCTTCGCCTCTCTATTAATGTGCTTGGACACAGAGCTCTGTGAACAGCCAGCCTCTTTAGCAATGACCTTTTGTGTCTTGCCCTCCTTGTGTAAGGTGTCAATGGTCGTCTTTTGGACAACTGTCAAGTCAGCAGTCTTCCCCATGATTGTGTAGCCTACAGAACTAGACTGAGAGACCATTTAAAGGCTTTTGCAGGTGTTTTGAGTTAATTAGCTGATTAGAGTGTGGCACCAGGTGTCTTCAATATTGAACCTTTTCACAATATTCTAATTTTCCGAGATACTGAATTTGGGACTTTCATTAGTTGTCAGTTATAATCATCAACATTAAAAGAAAGAAACATTTGAAATACATCAGTCTGTGTGTAATGAATGAATCTAATATACAAGTTTCACTTTTTGAATGGAATTACTGAAATAAATCAACTTTGTCATGATATTCTAATTTCATGACCAGCACCTGTACAGGCATATTCCTATTGGTACAAAGGAACCACAGTAATGTTTCAAATAAAGCTATAAACATGAAAGAGAAAAGTTTTGGAGCAATTAAGAAGAGTGTCAGAAGTGATTTGTTACAGATGATTAATCAGCAAGAGTGAAAGGGAAGGTCTAACAAGACAGCAGTGAGACCAGCTGGAGATGAAAAGACAGGAGACAGAGCTGGAGGTGGCAGAGTTAAAGATGCTAAAATTTGCACTGGGTGCGACATGGAAAAAGATGGTCAGCTGTGGCAAACCCTAACGGGAGCAGCCAAAAGAAGAAGAACAACATAAGGGATGGAGCTACAGCAAACTAAAGGTAACTGTGGTATAGCAGGTCCACGGCTCAGATTTTTAATAAATAAATAATCGCCACACTCGTGGCTTATAGAGGGGGCATGACAGTGTGGCCAGAGCAGTTCTCGGATGCTACGTGATGTGGGCGTTTCCTCGCTTAAGTGCACAGGTGGGGAATAGTCCGTATCCATAATTGATGCCGAGAGCAGCTAATCGTCGCAATTGAGCCACGTCCCCATTATATATAGTAGGAACGCAAGTGTGGAGGAGGAGGAGGGAAAAACAAATGACAAAAGAATGGAGGTTAAGGGAGAAGAAGGCGGCAGGAAGAGAAGGAGCTGGTGTGAGCGAGCGAAAACAGGCTCGCTGTGAGAAAGAGAGGCAGCTGGGAAGTGAGCCCTAGCGGGGTGTTTGGCCAGCACCTGGGGCAGTTGGTAGCAGTCGCTCCTGCTGAGCGTTAGTGAGGAGCAGGAGTGACCGGAAGGAGGTTGGCTCGCCGCATATGGCCACGGAAGGCTTGGAAGGTGGATGCCCCAGCAAGAGTGCTGTGGTCGCTGGGGAACCCAAGTCTCAGTCTAGCAGAGACATAAGGAGCCAGGGACTGAAAGGCTTCCATACCAACAACAGGAGAAGGCCAGCTGCAGGTAGGGCGACTCCCCTGGTGCAGAGTCCGGATGGGAGAAGCAGGGGGGCCGCCAGTTGAAGAAAGCACTGTGTTCGTTTTTAAGGAAAGGACTGCTTCCAGCAAGTACTTTAACCTCGTTTTAATAGATTATTTTAACCTCCACGTGTTTTTATGGATTATTTAGTTATTTGACAGTGTGAAGCACTGCACTATTTATTTTGAACACCGTATTTGGTTTTGTTGTTTTTAATAAAAGCACTGTCTGCATTTCGCACCTTTGCCCTTTCTTCATTGTGTCCTCACTGTCCAGCTCATCAGGTTACATTACCACCAGTGTCAGGTTCAAGTGCTCCCAAAAGGGAGATGGGAGCATGGAGCGAGAACCTGCATCGTCACAGTGACAAGGAGAGCCAATGTGCCACATAATCTGCCATTGGGCCACAAAAGAAGTTGCTTCAAAATGAAGATGAACAACCAGGAACAGAAAATATTCAAGGACATCACCAGAAAGTAACCCAAACCCGAAATGAGTAATGCAGCTGAAGACAATACTTTGAAAACAGCACAAAGATCTCCTGGACCTGATCGACATTGACAGGTACACATAGACCTTTGTTACAAAGAACACCATTACACAAGGCTAAATGCAGTATTATAGCAGAGATCAACAGGGCCATAGCTGAAATTAAGCAATGCCAAGAGCAGATGATGGACATGACAAGAGACAACAGTGTCAGTAGTATGCACCGCAACACATCACTTCTAAAGTAACAGAGCAGAAGAACACCAAAGTTAGGAGAAACTAACAAAACCATGTTTTAAAACAAACAAAAGAAAAATGAACAATTTTCAGATGTAAGTGTCATAAATCAAGGCCTATGTGGAAGGCATAAGATCATACAGAGTCCTTCCTAACATACCACATAATGTATAATTTTATAATCTACACAGGAGGACTTGAACTGTACCGCTGCAAACAACTCTAAAATTAGGAAGATGCAAACAAACAAAAGATAAAGATGCAAAACAGATCATCCAGGGCACCCTAAAAAGTCTACAGAACGTTAGATTGGGTACCATGGATGTAGCTACATTACCAGAGAAAGAGAGAGAATGAAACAGTTTGGAGAAATCAATCTGAAGAAGCTCAAGAACATGAGGCAGACTGGCTTAGCAAACTACAGAAGGTAGTAAAAACGCACAAATGTAAGAAAATAGAATGGTTTTGGGTAGCCATTAAAGAAACAGAAACAACATTTAGATCTGCTGCTGCTGACTGGAAGATTCCCCCAGGCCAGATGCCATACCAACCTCCCAGGACTGCACAAGGATACGGCCGAGTATAAAAACATGTTAATGCAGCACCCATGGGCGACACTGAAGTGGTTCACTACAGGAACAGCTCTCCCACTTCAAAAAATCAGATCCAACCAAAGAACCCCTCAATCAAGACGTATCTAGCTGCAGCAAGGGCCTCTGGACAGATCTGCACACCTCAGACAACTGGGAAACACGCAAAGAGAAACTGATCACACAAGCACAAGCCTTCATTCTGGAAAGATGGAAAACATTTGCTGGTTTATGTCAAAGTTGTCCTCGCATAAACTTTCAATCACCATTACAATACAGAGCTATTCTTGACACAAATGTCTACCTTAGTCATTCATTTTTTTTAACCTTTATTTATTTTTGAATTTCCCCATGGGACTAATAAAGTTTTATCTGATCTAATCAAGTTAGACAGTTTCTTACTGCAGGTAATAATAACAACAGCACAGAATATGTTTAATGTATCTTTAGAATAGACATTGCAAGTCTTACTTTTAAGTGTTATTTTTAAAAGAAAAAGTTTGTAGTTTTTGAATTGTATATCATCAGGTTCAAGTAAATGTTTAGTTCTCAGGGTTGAAAATGGGGGGGGTGGTGGGGTCTAAAGAGAAAGCTGATGACAGGGGCGTCGACTTACAGGCCTTAGAGTGTCTCACATTGCTGAATGAACCTGAGCCTTCAGCGTGTCTTGTCTGCAGCTGGAGTCTATTGCATAAAAGTATCACCCCATTACCTGCCCCTATACCACATATACGCTCTTCACAGTAATGGATGACGGCAGAATCCATAGACATCTGGGGCCTCATGCATAACGCCGTGCGTAGAATTCACACTATAACATAAGCACAAAAGTGGAAATGTGCTTACACACAAAAAATCCAGATACATAAATCTGTGCGTTCGCCAACTTCCATGTTCTTACGCTCCATAAATCCTGATCAGCGTGAAAAGTAACGCACGTGCACGCACCTGCTGTCCCGCTCCAATTCCTCCCAGAATTACGCCTCTTTGAATATGCAAATCAATATAAATATCTCTTAACCTCAGTTTTCTGTGAAAAGGCAATGGCAAAAGCATGGGGGGGAAATAGAAGAATTTCAGCAAATACCAAGTGGTGGCAAAGGAAAAACATACTATTTGTTGGTTTAGACAGTGATATAATCAACAATAGGAAGTTGATCGAGTGACATAGCGTGTCGGAGAAACTCGAAAGCTCAAGTTCACAAAGTCACACAGTGCACAAAATAAAAAAGTTGTCAGATGAAATGGTGAGTTGTAGCCCACCGTCTGAGTGTCATGTGAAAGCTTATTAGGGTACAGAGAAAAAAAAAAAAAATAGGGACACAGTGGGGGAAAAAAGCACGAAATGTCAACTTTAATCTCGAAATTTCCACTTTAATCACGTATTTTATTTTGTCATTAAAGTAGAACATCGTAAACTTCATCTTAAAATCATTTCATTTAGTAGTTTCTCAAATCCCATCGTAACTAAAGTAGGACGTTAAATGCTTTGTTTTGTATTCTGTGTGTTCCTCTATGTGCTCTATGTGTGTGTGAATCACTACATGCTTCTTAAACCGGCTTTCTCTTCCTCCGACAGGACACAGAATCCATTACATTCGTGATATTACAGCTCTCTGAATAATTAAAATACTGAGATGTATATGTGATATAATTTTCATGATGATAGGAATGAAAGCATGTTATTAAACATGGGAACACGGTGGCGCAGTGATTGTTCCTGTCTCACACAAGATGCTTGCTGCGCCATGCGCGACCTTCGATGAAATAATTTATTGCAGCAGTACTGTCTCTTTCAAATGTACTAACCTCCTATTCCTGTCCTTACTTTTCTTTCTCCAAATACCCAATCGCCACACAATCAGCTTTGTAATAGACATTAAGCCATCTGTAAGCTTAGAACGCAGATTCTTCAAAACTTTTAAGGAACATTGAAATATCTTCATAGTACATGTTTAGAAGAATACAATGCAAGGCAGGAACAATCCGTGAACGGAGCGCCAGCTCCTTGCTAGCGATGCGGCACCGTGTCCTCACATGTTTAATTATTAACAATATAGATTATGTAAATTAAGTTAGTTTTATCTGTATAATATAATAAACATATTTTGCTGCCTTTCATCTTAAAAATGATATCGTCATCATATGTAAATACGCGCTTTATAAAGTGGCACAGGTTGTGCAATATTATAACTGTAGTGCAAGTTTACAGTGAGGTGATTGTACTTATAAGTACAGACAGTTCTACAAGGAGCACTTGATGGACTGATGGAGTGTGTTTAAAGTACTTTGGATGAAACTGTTTCTGAACCACTAGGAAAGGCTCTGAAGCATTTGCCGTATGAGAGCAGTTCAAATAGACAGCATGGCTGAGGCAGTGTGTGCTTGATGCTGTATACCGATAATTCTCTTTACGATCAGCTGCTGTAGATCCGTGATTTCCCACTCAGATAGAGTGATATAAATACTCTGAGTGGTGCAATGAGAGTAATATGGAAAAAGATGATCTGATGTGGCAACACCTAACGGGAGCAGCTGAAAGAAGAAGAAGGTGCAGTGAGAGTAAAAACGCTAAAACAGCTATGGTATTTAGGATACTTTGGCTGACTGATCATTTATGTTAGGTTGAATGCCTAGAGGGGGCTGGGCGGTCTCATGGTCTGGAACTCCTGCAGATTTTATTTTTTTCTCTCCAGCCGTCTGGAATTTTTTTTTTGTTTTTTCTGTCCTCCATGGCCATCGTACCTTACTTTTATTCTATGTTAATTAGTGATCTCTTATTTTAATTCTTACTTTGTCTTTTTTTCCTCTTTCTTCATTATGTAAAGCACTTTGAACTACATTATTTGTATGAAAATGTGCTACATAAATAAATGCTGTTGTCGTATTCCCTGGACCATTATATTGCTGCAGGTTAATTACAATCAGATGCTTTAAACTAATAAACAATATGCAGTTAGTTTCAGTGTATTTATAAAGCCACATCAGGGATGTGGATCTAAAAAAGAAAGGGTAACCACACAGGAACAGTAGCATTGCTTTGACGCTGGGTGCCGCCAGTTTTCTAAACCGAGCGGAGAAATTGCGTACGCCAAGGTTGGAGCTGCCATGAAAATGTGTGTGGCTTTACGCCAAGTTTAGGTTTTATACTTCGCGATTTGAGCGTGGAAACGTTTGCACATGACATTTTTGTGTGTACGCACCGTTTATACATGAGGCCCCTGTAAACAAGTTAACAGAATGGCAATCTTCTTATATAATCGGCTACCATGGCTGTCCATTTGTCTGTCCAGGATTTTAAATCACCTGTACCTCGCAAACCGTTTGACCTGAAATTTGGTACACATGTACTACGTGACGTCTACTGTCTGCTTTCGGGGTGATGATTGACCTCCAACGTTATTTCTCTTTTTATTTTATTTTATTATAGAATCAACTCTCGGCAGCAGGGTGGCCGTTCGGTACATGCGTATGGGTGCCGTTCTCATTCCCTACCACCTTTGCCGTCACCTCCCCTAGCTCTTCATATCTTAAATCATTCTTGAGGCAGATTGAAGATTTAAGTGCCAGCTTAAGTGAAAAATTAAGGAAAACGTACTAAGTAATTGCAACACAAAAACTAACTTAATCAGTTTTAACGCAAAAAGATGCAGACGAACGAAGACAAGAAGCGGGCCGCTAGGGTGGAGAAAAGAAGAGCTGCTCAGGAAGCAGCAAGCATGTCAACCTCTGAGCAAACAAATGCTAAACATACGGAGAAAAAGGATGAAAACTAGGAATGAGCAAGTCAAATGTATTCACTGCATGTTATAGTGCAGTGCGCCATTACTGGTAGAGCATAAAGGAACAAAAGCTCAGTTATAGTTGCAATAAAGCAATAATGGAAGAAGGGCTAGATGGTCTACACAATAGCCTTTGACAGCTGGCCACACTTCTGGACTCTCACATGTCTGAAACAAAATCTATTGTGACAATTTACATTAGGGGAAATAATTATTTGATCCCCTGCCAAATTTGAAAGTTTGCTCACTTACAAAGAAATGAACAGTCTCTGATTTTTATGGTAGTTTCATTTAAATGGAAAGACAGAATATCAACCAAAAATTCAGAAAAAAACACATTATTTAAAAGTTATAAATTGATTTGCATGTCATTGAGAGAAATATGGATTTGATCCCCTACAACCCAGCCAGAATTCTGACTCCCTCAGAATGGCACACACATTACAATCAGTCAATCCATTCCAGACACTTCTGCTCTCAACTTGTTATGTGTATAAACTCACCTGTCCACAGAATCAATTTCTTCCATTCCAACCTCTCCACCACCACGGGCAACACCAACGAGCTGTCAAAGAACGTAAAGAACAAGACCTGCACAAGGCTGGAATGGGCTACAAGACCAACAGCAAGACGTTTGGTGAGAAGGTGACAACTGTTGGTGCGATTATTCGGAAATGGAAGAAATATAAAATGTACATCAATCGCCATCGGTCTGGAGCTCCATGCAAGATCTTGTCTCAAGAACAGGCAACAATTCACACAGGCTCACCCAAATTGGACAATAGAAGATTGGAAAACGTGGCCTAGTTTAATGAGTCTCAATTTCTGCTGCAACATTAGGGAGGCAGGATCAGAATTTGGAGTCAACAACATGAGAGCATGGTTCCATCCTGCCTTGTATCAATGGCTCAGGCTTGGGGGTGGTGGTGTAATAGTGTGGGGGATACTTCCTTGGCACACTTTAGACCCCTTAGTACCAACTGACCATCATTTAAATGCCACAGCCTGAGTATTGCTGCTGACCATGTCCATCCCTTTATGACCGTCATCTTCTGATGGCTCCTTCCAGCAGGATAACGTGCCGTGTCACAAAGCTCAAACTGGTTTCCTGAACATGACAATGAGTTCACTGTACTAAAATGGTTTCCACAGTTATCAGATCTCAATCCAACAGAGCACCTTTGGGATGTGGTGGAACAGGAGATTCGCATGATGGATGAGCAGCCAACACATCTGCAGCAACTGTGTGATGCTATCATGTCAATATGGACTAAAATCCCTGCGAAATGTTTCCAGCACCTTGCTGAATCAACACCAAAACGAAATATGGCAATTCTGAAGGCAAAAGGGGGTCCAACCCAGTACTAGCAAGGTGTACCTAATAAAGTGGCCAGTTTGAGTGTATACATATACAGAGAAAGTTTCATTTTAACAGTGAGAAACTACTGTCTAGCATCACATAATGTCACAAGCAAAAGATAGATAAACATGATAAGCCTTAATATATGCTAACATTATTTCACAACAAAGACTTCTATTATTAAAAGTAAAAGAGAATAACTAAGTGGTGCTCAAAATCTCGCTAATAAATAATTTACTAAACAAGCCCTTCCAAAGACAACATCCCTTTTTAAATCATAAGCAGAAGGGGAGCAGGTGAACCGCGACCAGTGTTAGATCACGGCAGGTGAATCGAGTATCACCAGCAGAGGCTTCTTCTCCTGTTGTCCTCCCAGTCCACCTCTCCACTTTCACACTGACCACAAGTTTATCAATGACAATGTTCCAAGTGACCTACCAGCCCAGGACGGTATGCAATGTTTGAAAAGAAACAAGTCAAAAGAAACACTGCAATTTCAAAATGTTTCGTTTATTACGTTAAGGACAGAGCAGTTTTTGCTGCCAGTTGCAACAAACTGACCACCTGCTTAATTTAATTTGGTCTCCAAAAAAGTGTTTGAGTAATTTGTGACTTGAGTGGAGAAGCAGGCCAGCTTGAAATACAGTAGGACTCCCATACAGTGATCCCTCGCTATATCACGCTTCAACTTTCGCGGCTTCACTCTATCGCGATTTTTTCTCATACATGCTTACGTCACTACGCATGCACTTTCTGAGAACTTTTATCTAAGCCCCATGATGGCTCCTAAACGTGCTGCTTTTTCTAAGCCTTCTGACAATGAAACTAAGTGCCGGAGGAAGATGCTTACCATCCAGGAGAAGGTGAAACTCTTGGATATGATCAAAGATGGCAATACCCTACAAAAGCCTCATCACGCATATGAAAAGACAGTGCCAGCAACTGCCTATCACAATGTTCTTCAGCCGCGCACCCAGACACCCACTGCCTACTCCTAGTACTCCTTCAGCGGAAGAAGACAACGATGCACCTGCTGAAGATACTGCACCACCTGGAGACTCTCCTACTGAGGTCGTGCCTTCATAGGTTAGTAGTTGTGTACAAGAACTGTGTGTGTGTGTAATTTAATGTACAGTACAATAATAATAATATGATATTTGTAACGTCTAATATGTCTTATTTTCTCTTATTTTGTCTAATATATTGAGTAATACGATTGTAATGGTGACTAAAGGGTGTTATTTCATGCCTAGAGGGCTCTAATAATGTTAAAAAACGTATTTAGAAGGTCGTAAACAGGTTTTCTATACTCTAACTGCGAAAATATTCAATTTATAAATAAAGAATCCTACTTCGCGAAAATTCATTTATCGCGGTAGAGTCTGGAACGGATAAACCGTGATAAACGAGGGTTCACTGTACAGTAATCCCTCCTCGATCGTGGGGATTGCGTTCCAGAACCCCCCACGAAAGGTGAAAATCCGCAAAGTAGAAACCATATGTTTATATGGCTATTTTTATATCGTCATGCTTGGGTCACAGATTTGCGCAGAAACACAGGAGGTTGTAGAGAGACAGGAACGTTATTCAACTGCAAACAAACATTTGTCTCTTTTTCAAAAGTTTAAACTGTGCTCCATGACAAGACAGAGATGACAATTCTGTCTCACAATTAAAAGTATGCAAACATATCTTCTTCTTCAAAGGAGTGCGCGTCAGGAGCAGAGAATGTCAGAGAGAGAGAGAGAGAGAAAAGCAAACAGTCAAAAATCAATAGGGCTGTTTGGCTTTTAAGTATGCGAAGCACCGCCGGACAAAGTAGCTGCAAGGAAGGGAGCAATTGTGAAGGTAGCCTTTCAGCATTTTTTAGAGGAGTGTCCGTATCCTCTAGGCCAGTGTGCAAACAGCCCCTCTGCTCACACCCCCTCCGTCAGGAGCAGAGAATGTCTGAGCAAGAGAGAGAGAGAGACAGAGAAAAACAAACAATCAAAAATCAATACGTGCTGTTTGATCTGTCAAGTATGCGAAGCACCGTGCGGGAAGCATATCGCTTGCAAAGCAGCCACATGTAAGCCCGGCAAAGAAGGGAGCACTGTGAAGGTAATCTTTCAGCGTTTTTTGAGGAGCGGCCGTGTCCTCTAGGGGTGCGAACAGCCCCCGTGCTCACAATATATTTGAGGAGTTTTATTTAATACGTAATATGCGCTGTGGTTGGGTAGCTTCTCAGCCATCTGCCAATAGCATCCCTTGTATGAAATCAACTGGGCAAACCAACTGAGGAAGCATGTACCAGAAATTAAAAGACCCATTGTCTGCAGAAATCCGCGAACCAGTAAAGAATCCGCGATATATATTTAAATATGCTTACATATAAAATCCGCGATAGAGTGAAGCCGCGAAAGTCGAAGCGCGATATAGCGAGGGATTACTGTATAGTGTTTTTTAGGGGCCGCCCAGGTGGGGATCAGATGGGTGATTTGGAGAAAGTGTTAAATGAAGGAAATGGTACTCAGTACAGGTCTGGGTTTACCGTGTTTAGGGTTTTTTTGTTTGTTTGTTTCTCTGTTTATATTTTTGGATTACTATTTACAAACAGCTCCAGCTTTGTTCCATTTCATTGATGAAATTCTTATAGCCCTGACTGTTATTTCCTGTCATGAACACCATCGTGTTGTTAATCACAACTGCGCGGGACCCTAAAGCCCAGTTGAAGCATGCGGTGTACAACCTTATATTTGATTTACAAAATCCAAAATAGGCACTGAAACTCAATTCTAAGTTTTACAATCATCTGTACCACAAACATTTTATCCGAGATCTTTTTAGTGCAGATAGCAAAATAGTGGCATAGAATCAAACATTTTCAGAAAAAATTACACCACATTCCAAAAGACTATTTTGCACCCGCACCCTTCACCCCAGTCTTGTCCCGTCTTGTGTTCACAGGTTTCTGCAAGCAGATCCAGCAGCGATACTTGCGCTGAAAACACTACTGAGGATTCTGTTTTCCAGTTTTCTTTCTTGAAACCATCAGCTGACAGACAGGACAGTCATCCTGTGCTTATAAATGTGAGGTACCACAGCAATCAGCATCCACCTACAAGGTCACATCTCTCTGAAAAATTATTTTTTAATCATTCTTTGTATGCTGGGTACTGTTATGATCTTATTGGTTATGAAATTTTCTCTGCTTCAATTTAAGGAATTGTAGGATATTTATTCACTATCATGTTAACATGCAGAACATGAACTCTACATATTTTTCTGTAAAGACTTGAACTTGAAAATTCAGGAAACATAAGAGAATCATTTTTCAATGCACAATGAATGTAGCCTTAAAAGACGTGTGCTTGTTCAGGCCTGAGCTTTTTATTTTTATAAATCAGCATCCAAAAAATATTACATGTGTGAAAACTCTAAACATGGGTATATCACATTGAGGTTCTACTGCAAATACTTTTTGGTCCCAGGGATTGGGGGATGCCCTCAACCCTCAAATTGGAAGCAACACAAAGCTAAGCTCCTGATGTTCGGGGTGCTGGAGCGGGAGGGCAGCATATATCCAACTATAGTTGTGGCCTTGCCCGTCGTTTTTTCGTTTCTGCTGCCTAGGGAGCTGTATTGTCATGAACTGAAGATAAAGTGAGTGAGTCTTTCACACCTTCATTTCTTCTGTATTGTTGACCACATTTTCTGATTTCAGCTCTTTTTTGGTTTATTACCTTCTGTACGTGCTGATCTTTGGGATATACCAGGTACAATTAAAATCCACTGATTACCGATCTGTATATTAAATCCGTTTCAATCAGACCCATACCTTCATTTAAGATCTCAGAATGTAAAGTCTTGGAATATACAAGTATCAGTGCATTAGTTAATGTTCAAACATCAATTTTCCTGCTTTATGCTGTGCAGCCTATGGCCAAGTATAGGACTGCAAGGCTTTACCACAGAACATCAGTTACACGTTGGTTCATACCTTGAATCTTGTTGAATTAAGGAACTCCTGAAGATAGTTTTCATTCTACAGATGTAGTCTTTACAAACATGTTGCCATGGTGCTTTGCTCCGGTGTAAATTTTTCCACATTTTTCGTGGTGGTCCTCACTCTTTGGTCATGACATTTGTACTCCTTTAGTTTGACTGAAGGCTTGATGTAGCACCTGCATCACTCCTATCAACGCTTCCCTTTCGTGTGAACTCTTCCGTGCTTCTGAAGGCAGCTCTTGAAGGTGAATCCCTTTCCACATTCAAAACAACAAAACGGCTTCTCTCCAGTATGAATCATTATGTGGGTCTGAAGAGTACTCTTATAAGAAAAGAGTTTACCACACTCAAAACAAGAATATGGCTTCTCTCCTGTGTGAATTCGTCTGTGTTTCTGAAGGCTGCTCTTGCACATGAATCCAGTTCCACACTCGGCACAACAATATGGCTTTTCTCCATTGTGAATCTGTGCGTGTATTTGGAGATAGCTACTGGTGGTGAATCGTTTGCCACATTCTGAACAGCAATATGGCTTCTCTCCAGTGTGAGTTCTTTTGTGGTACTGAAACTTGCTGCTGGTTATGAATTGTTTGCCACATTCAGGACAGCAAAATGGCTTCTCTCCAGTGTGAGTTCTTCTGTGGTATTGAAGACTGCTACTGGTGATGAATCGTCTTCCGCATTCCGAACAGCAATATGGTTTCTCTCCTGTGTGAATCCTAGTATGGTTATGAAGATGGCTTATTCGTGTGAATCGTTTGCCACATTCAGAACACTGAAACATCTTTTGTTGTGCTTGACTCTGACGGTCATTCTTGGATTTAGGTTCACTTTCAGAACTTTTCCTCTGCTCCTGGTGGACAGTGGCAGAGTCTTTTGTAATGTGCATTTCAGGTTGGGTGTTGATCACACCTACCGTTGTTAATTTCATAAAAAGCAGTGAATTATCCTGCAAAGAGGCTGGTATCACAACACCTTCTGATTCAGATGTCACTTTCTTCATATTTTCGTCATCTGCTATCTGTTGTGCTTTATAATGAAGAGAGGTATGAGGCAATGATAAGAAGAATCTGCCATTGTCTTGTAAAGCTGTAGCAAAACAAATTATAATATAAGAACATTAGAAAAATCTAGACAAAAACAGGCTATTCAACCCAACAAAGCTCACCAGTCCTAACCACTTAATTCTTCTAAAAATCCATCAAGTCGAGTTTTGAAAGTCCCTTAAGTCTTACTGTTTGTGACGCTACTTGATAGCTTATTCTAAATGTCAATGGTTCTTTGTAAAGAAAAAACTTCCTGATGTTTGTGAAATATTTACCCTTACGTTTCCAACTGTGTCCCCGTGTTCCTGATGAACTTATTTTAAAGTCACAGTCTCAATCATGTCACCTTTAAACCCTCTTTTGCTTAAACTATAAAGGCTCAGCTCTTTTAATCTTCCATCATAATTCATCTTCTGTAGCCCTGGAATCAGCCTAGATGCTCTTCTCTGGACTTTGTCCAGTGCTGTTACGTCCTTTTTGTAGTTTGGGGACCAAAACTGCACCCAGTACTCCAGATGAGGCCTCACCAGTGTGTTATAAAGCTTGAGCAGAAACTTCTGTGACTTGTACTCCACACATCAAGGCGCTATATAACCTGACATTCTGTTTGTCTTCTTAATGGCTTCTGAACACTGTCTGGAAGTCGCTATCTTAGAGTCCATTATGACTCCTAAATCCTTCTCATAAGGTGGATAACTCGATTTGTAGACCTCCAATTATGTATTCAAACCTCACATCTGTATAATTACAAATCTGTAATTCTTTACATTTACTGACATTAAATTTCATCTGCCACTGCCACAAGTCTGCCCAAGCCTGTATACTATCCAAGTCCTTCTGTAATGATATAACGGATTCCAAATTATCTACTAATCCACCTATCTAATCTACTAGTCTCTATTGCAATGCACGACCAGCCAACTCCTCCTCCAGTTCAGCGACCCTGAGCTCGAGGTGCTGGATCAGCTGTCATGACTTGCAGATGTAGCCCTCAGACAACTGGCTCTTCCAAACCATCATCTAAAAAGTCCAATATCCAACTGCACTGGCCTCATTATTAAAATTTGATTAATGATTACTAAAACTGACTTAACTCTTTCTTTTTATAATTAAAATGAAATGATTTGCTTAAATGGTAAAATTGAATCATTTAAGACAGAGATTAGATTACAGAACTGCTACTGCTATTTTACACCTTCTGTCCCCTTAAGCTCCTGTAATATTCTCCCTCTCAGCTGCCTGCTGTTTCTCCTTCTATGAGGTTAACTGGTTTTCTGTCTCTTGTCCTAACTTTGCGCTCTTCTTATACATTACTTAAAAGCTCCCCACTCACACGGTTTGTATTCTCCATATTAATGAACCCTTACACTGTCACCCACTTAACTGTTCCTCCTCTGGACAGCTAAGAACTGTTCAATCTTAAATAAATAAATAAATAAATAAATAAAGGAATAAATAAATAGGTAAATAAATAAATAAATACGTCTTGCTTAGTGAATATCTGCTGCTAGTTAATTTCTTCCTACCTTATCTGGTACTACAGCCCCTTGAGCCTGATCGAGCGTCTTTATGCTGGACGTTTATCTACGCACTGCTGAGCCTTCCCCTCCAAACGTTTTTAGCTATATAAGGTACTAGCTGTGTAAGTCTGTGCTGTAAAAAGTCTGGGGTCCTAGAAACTATTGAAATCGTCAGAAAAAAAATAAAAATAAATGTAGAGATGTCAGGTAATTAAAAGGAACTACTCTGGGCATCTTTCTCCTAGGAGGTTTTGTTTTGCCGACATGCTCGCATCATTTGTGCATTAGCAGCTAAGCAACTGTCTCTCTTCAGAGGTTTCATTATGCAGATGTGCTTGCCTCACTTGTGCATTAGCGGCAGGAGGAAACATAAACTTTCTTTGGAGGTTTTGTTTTGCTGATGTGCTCGCCTCGCTTGTGTTATTAGAGGATAAGCGAGTTTTCTGTTTCCTCAGAGGTGGAGCCCTTACCCCGACTCCACCTCTCACTTCCGGGCCGGACAGGCAGACAAACACACACACACTTTCACGCGTAGATGTTTATATATAAGACCATCTTGTAGCAACCGGTTTGTTTGTTTTTTTTTTTTTTTAAACAACCAAGAATTTTGGTAAGTAGCCCAACCAAACTGTTCTTCCATCCATATTTTATTATGAAGCCCAATGTAATGAACAGCCCACTATAATATCTTGCACTGCATGACTTGTGTGAGAATCGATTCACTAATGGGAAGAACCCTAACCCATTTGCCATAAATTCAAGGGGAAAATGATGTTTTTTTTACCTTAAAATGGAAAAAAAATGTAAATTTTTCGAGTATGTCAAGAATTCATTAATGCCACTCAAAAATATGCATGTTGGACCTCATCCTGTCTCTCTATTAGTATGTAAACATTGCTTTCTTCTTGTATAGCTCTCCAGTTTTAGCAGGGGAACAGGTCTGAGTGTTTAGTTTTTTGTTTCACTGTATTGATTATACAACCGTACCTTTGAGTGAACTGTGCCTTATTGTTTTTATTTGATTTCTTGAAAATACGCATAATTTACATCACGGCCTAAGGGCTGTAGCTGTTTCTGTTATAAGGCAGTTGTGCTGTCATCACAAGGAGGCAGGACGACATGAAAAGTGACAGATATCAAGAAAAAAAAAATCATAACCTCAAAATCAGTCCTAATGTCATTTGCAATCAAAAGAGGAATCTCAGTCAAGATGTCTAATGCCAGAAATCACAAAAATAACACAATTGCCACAAAGATGTTCTTATGTTCTAGTACAGACGTAGCCATTCAAAATGTGTAGTAAGAGATTGCACTGCATGTGAGGGTCTGCTGCTTAGCAACTTGTGTTCAGTTTGATAAATAAATAAATACAGTGGGTACGGAAAGTATTCAGACCCCCTTCAATTTTTCACTCTTTGTTATATTGCAGCCATTTGCTAAAATCATTTAAATTAATTTTTTTCCTCATTAATGTACACACAGCACCCCATATTGACAGACAAAAAAAAGAATTTTTGAAATTGTTGCAGATTTATTAAAAACGAAAAACTGAAATATCACATGGTCCTAAGTATTCAGACCCTTTGCTGTGACACTCATATATTTAACTCCGGTGCTTTCCATTTCTTCTGATCATCCTTGAGATCACCTTCATTTGAGTCCAGCTGTGTTTGATGATACTGATTGGACTTGATTAGGAAAGCCACACACCTGACTATATAAGACCTTACAGCTCACAATGCATGTCAGAGCAAATGAGAATCATGAGGTCAAAGGAACTGCCTGAAGAGCTCAGAGACAGAATTGTGGCAAGGCACAGATCTGGCCAAGGTTACAAAAAAATTTCTGCTGCACTTAAGGTTCCCAAGAGCACAGTGGCCTCCATAATCCTTAAATGGAAGACGTTTGGGACGACCAGAACCCTTCCTAGAGCTGGCCGTCCGGCCAAGCTGAGCTACCGGGGGAGAACAGCCTTGGTGAGAGAGGTAAAGAAGAACCCAAAGATCACTTTGGCTGAGCTCCAGAGATGCAGTCAGGAGATGGGAGAAAGTTGTAGAAAGTCAACCATCACTGCAGCCCTCCACCAGTCAGGGCTTTATGGCAGAGTGGCCTGTCGGAAGCCTCTCCTCAGTGCAAGCCACATGACAGCCCGCATGGAGTTTGCTAAAAGACACCTGAAGGACTCTGAGATGGTGAGAAATAAGATTCTCTGGTCTGATGAGACCAAGATAGAACTTTTTGGCCTTAATTCTAAGCGGTATGTGTGGAGACAACCAGGCACTGCTCATCACTTGTCCAATACAGTCCCCACAGTGAAGCATGGCGGTGGCAGCATCATGCTGTGGGGGTGTTTTTCAGCTACAGGGACAGGACGACTGGTTGCAATCGAGGGAAAGATGAATGCGGCCAAGTACAGGGATATCCTGAACAAAAACCTTCTCCAGAGTGCTAAGGACCTCAGACTGGGCCGAAGGTTTACCTTCCAACAAGACAATGACCCTAAGCACACAGCTAAAATAACGAAGGAGTGGCTTCACAACAACTCTGTGACTGTTCTTGAATGGCCCAGCCAGAGCCCTGACTTAAACCCAATTGAGCATCTCTGGAGAGACCTAAAAATGGCTGTCCAGCAACGTTTACCATCCAACCTGACAGAACTGGAGAGGATCTGCAAGGAGGAATGGCATTTAGCAAATGGCTGCAATATAACAAAGAGTGAAAAATTGAAGGGGGTCTGAATACTTTCCGTACCCACTGTAACTGTCTCGATCTCCGTGGGTGTGTGGGCTCGCATAGCTGCATGAAGTTAGTGCAATGATCAAGACCGGGAGTCCTGCACGTGAGTGTGTGATCTCTCTTGATTGCTTTGGAGTCTCTGCACCCACAGAGGCATATAAGGAGGAGTCAGACAAGAGAGACAAACTGGAAAAGGAAAGAAGCCAAAAAGAAAGAGGGGGAAAATAAAGAGGCCAGACAAAAGGTGAAGGCAGTACTCTGTCAGCCAGTAGTGGTCAGGGCCCCTCAGAGGAATGAGTGATTGTCATTCTTGGGAAGGATCGATTTCCCCGCTGAACAGCTAAGGGGGTAGCGGGGGAACAATCAAGATCTCCCTAGATATCCAGCAGGCGAAACGTTTTTGCATTTTGTGTGAGAAAGTAGGGAGAAGGCAGCTTGGGGAATCATGGCAGATGCGACAAAAGGTGGCAGTCGTGGCTTAAGCCATAGTTGGAAGGGACTGCAGCTGCAGACGCCTCTGCAGACTGCAAAACCCTTGAGGGGTGAGAGCCAGGGAGACAATGAGGGAAGACATGCTAAGCTGAAGGAGTGAGAGAGGAGGGAGGCAAAACGGGTTGAGAGAGGCAGGACGGCGACACGCAGGAGGTCAGATTCTGCGGCAGAGAAGAGAGGGGCACAGCATAAATGCCATCGAAGGAATCCTAACTTGGTTAAATCACTGGATTACTTAAGGTTTCTTTATTTAGTTATGTTTACACAAGAAAACATGAAATTTGCATCTAATAACAGACAAAATGAAAGGTTAAGGTAAGGCAGTTAGATAATACATATTTACACCAAAACAAAAAAAGGTTACAGGATATATATCAAAACCGTAATCATTATCTCCAATATTTCTTACTGAAAAGTCGTATGGCACTAGGAAGAAAGGAGTTTCTGGAGTGATTTGTGTGGTTTTCAAAGAGACTATCCTTCCTGATTTACTGTCTGAGGTCAGAGAAGCGGGAACAGGGGAGACACCTGTTGTTTGAAGGGTGGTTAGGAAATAAGGGAAGCAAAGAATGAAAGTAAGAGATAAGCTGAGAACAATATTGGTGGCCAAGAAAGGGCCTGTGAGAAGCCAGCTGGAGTAGGGAGTCAGAATAAGCAGCGAATTAATTGTTACAAGCGAGGCCAACATGATAAGAAATGATATATATCTTCTTCTTCTTTCAGCTGCTCCCATTAGGGGTTGCCACAGCAGATCATCTTCTTCCATGTCTTTCTGTCCTCTGTATCTTGCTCTGTTAGTTTTGGCTTGTTTGGGGCTCAACTCAGTTTGGCCTAATTTGGTTGAGTCTGTGTTATTGTTTATTGCAATAAAACAAATTACTCTGTTTGCCTATCCTTCAACTCCTAGAGCCTTCTTTCAAGGTGAGAATCTTTGGTGCATTTTACGCTCCCACAGTACTTGGTGAGAGAAGATCCACATCTCTCTGATAATAATTCACCAATCACAAAACAGTACTTGCTAGAGCCCGTCTTCTCAAGTTTTGACAGGTGAAAATGACAGTTGTCCTTTTCAGGCTCATTTCATGTTGCATGCAGGGTCACGGAGACAGAGTAACGATTGGGGGGAAAAAGGCAAGAGAGGAACTGGTCATCTTTGTGACTTCTTATAATGAAGACTAAAATGTGTAATCCAGACTCTGAAATTCAGTCTGACCATGTTATCCACCCAGGGAGAGGAGTTACACCATCCTGATTGATATTTTAAGATCCCTCCCTCTACAAATGGAGCCACAGGAACAGAAATGATTCCCTCTGTCACTAACACTCTAAAGAGGAGGCATTATGGGCCTGCAACAGGAATACGTGGCGACTTAACCATGTGTTTTTGGAAGAAGCAATGACAAACTTCCATCCAAGTGTATCATATTCTATTGGTGGACAGAAGAAGCTGGACCTTCGTTGTACATTTAAATGTAAACGTTTGGCAACATTGGGCAGATGTGATCACAATCTGATCCACGTTACTCCTCGTCCGCAAGCCTGTTAGTGGACCGCTTTTACAAGGATGAAAGGGCAAAAATACCCCAAGTAAGAATTGTAGTACTAGGGTGTTGTTCCGTGTTAGCCATTATGAATGTAGTGAGAAGTCAAGAAAAATTACACCTTTTATTGGCTAACTGAACAGATTACAATATGCAAGCTTTCGAGGCAAATAAGGCCCCTTCTTCTGGCAAGATGTA
This sequence comes from Erpetoichthys calabaricus, assembly GCF_900747795.2. NCBI lineage: Eukaryota > Metazoa > Chordata > Cladistia > Polypteriformes > Polypteridae > Erpetoichthys > Erpetoichthys calabaricus. Next base: position 352,769,362 of record NC_041394.2, on the reverse strand, counting down.
ATCTTTTTGTTAGGCAATAAAAGGTGTCATTATGCTTGAGTAAGAATTGAAAGACTCTCAGCTGGCTACAAAAAGCGTTCACAAGCTGTGATACTCGCCAAAGGGGTCTTACTAAGTACTGACCATGTTGGGGGGCCCAAACTTTTTCTTCAGGCCCTTTTCATGTTCTTGGTATTTTGTACCTGTGAATGATGGAATTAAAAATGTAATCTTGCTTAAAATATTGAAGAAATGTGTCATCTTTAACTTGATGCCTTCTGGTGATCTTCTGCTCACTTAACTATTCACAGTATCAGACATTTTAAGCAAGGGGGGGGGCAAACTTTTGTATGCCACTGTACATAAAAAAAGAAAAGGAAAATTAAAACTGCCTGCTTTTCACTCTAAAGTATGAAATGTATATTTTGAAGTTTCACATAAAAAGTGTAAGACTGCCTTTTAAGACCCACACCACCTACCTCAAAGCTTACACATAACACTTACTTATTGTGGCCCAGTTTGAAGGTGTTGGTTGATCCTCCCAAGTTCTAACGGATGACATTTCATCAGCCATCTTTGTTTCAGACAGTAATGACTCAGACCCCACCTTGAGATCGGTGCACTCCATACTTGCAGGTTTTGGCATCTCAAACCTGACAGATGTCTCCTCTGCCTCTTCTTTAATGTCCACAGTTACCAGTTCATAATCCTCTTCCTTAATACACAGACTCTCCTGGTTAGGGTGGACAGACTCCCCGTCACATTCCTCCTTCTTAATGCTCACAGTCATTTTCTCTGTGGAATTTATGACAGCCTCATGCATCTCCTCTTTCATATTCATCTCGATGTTGCAATAAATGGCAACTGTTTCTTCTCTGCTGTTAAAACAAGGATTGAATTCCATCAAAATGGCACCATTCAGCTTTAAAAACATTTTAAAAATATTTTTGTAGCACCCTATTAGTTAATACTGATATCAAGTCAAGTGATTTAAGGGGAAAAAAAAAAAATCACACCACGGCATGGCTACAGTAACTCATCACTCCTCATATCACATTATCAGGTGTAAAACTGTGAATTTGTGAATTTCCCATTGGGATTAATAAAGTATCTATCTATCTATCTATCTATCTATCTATCTATCTATCTATCTATCTATCTATCTATCTATCTATCTATCTATCTATCTAAAACAAGCTGGGAATTGTGGAGTCAAAGTCCTACAGGCTTGAGGAGGACCACCTCACATAGTTGTGGGTCACCAGCATTGCCTGCTTGGCTTACAGTTTTCTCATTTAAAAATAAAAGTGCTGTATGGCAGACCACAGATTTGCCTCATCTGTTGGTTTAACATAAGATGTGCTTATGGCGAACATCTCCTCCTTGTTGTCTATAAAGTGAGAAGAGTGGAATTGAGATGTACAACCAAATACACACTGAACACATTGGAGTCAACTCCTTTGCCTATTCCTTACACCTTATTACAGCGTGACCCCTCTTAACTGGCACGAAAATTGAAGCAGATCCGCACACTGTAAAAAGAGTGTCATGAGACAGACACTGTTAGAAGGGCCAAAGCCATCCACAGAAATAAGACATGTGCGTGTAGGTAAGAAATGATGAAGCACCTAAGAGAGCAGAACCTATGAGTCCCGTGCCCTTGCTTAAATTCACCAGCCTGGGTAATATGGCTGTCGATGAGCATCATGAAGGATCTCGACTTGACTTGTCTCAAAGAATTGGGGAAAGTAAATGCAGATGGTGTTGCCTCTGTCCCAAAATGAGTGATGTGAAGCAGAACTAGCAATGTGAATGTGCAGGCAGCAGACAAAGCAGATGAGAGCGCATAGATCTGCACGGAAGAAGATGACCTCCAGTAAACCTCACGTGAGGGGGAGATGATGTGTGTGATAATGGATTAGACTACTCGCACTGGTGAAAATGAGAAATTAATGGAAACATAACATGGAACACGTGGAGGCAAATTTACAGTGTGAAACAAGCAGACCTCATTTAAACTAACACTATTGACAGAAGGCTCCATCATAAGGCACTTCCAGGGTAAGGATTTCAATATAGGGTATAACAGAACTAACCAGTACAATAAATATCAAAGCATCACATTTAAACAAAATACACAACAAAAGGAGACATGAAGATCACCTAATATTTCTCCTCACAGATTTGAAGTACAAGTAACAAAAGGGAGTTTAATTTATCAATCAGTTACAGGACAGTCTGGATATTTTAAGAGTCTGTACTCAGGTATGTTACTTGCATGGCTGCTCACCTGCTTCACGAGGGTTTGCTGCCACTGCCTTGGATTCCTGTAATGTAGTATGAGATGTTTAGATAGACGTAAAGGGAGAAGGGCTTTAATAAATGGACACCCGACTACATTTTACTGAGGTATTCAAAGGAAACTGCATCACTGAACAGCCCAATTGCAGCTCTTCAAAAGTGAAATGAATATAAGGACATAAGAAATCTGACAAATGAGAGGATACCATTTAGTCCATGAAGCCCGTTGGTTTAACTAATAGCTAAGCTGTCCCAGATAATGACTTCAAAATAAAAAAGTACTCTCCATTTCCGAATAATTTCCTCCCTAAATCAAAGGAACTAAAATGTACAATATATCCTGCTATCTGAACTTTGTAAATAAACTGGGTGTAATAAGTGAGGGATCCCCTTTCACAGAATTACTCGAGGCACTGTTAGGTTTAAGCCTGATTGGCAAACCCCACTGGATTCAGTGACCATGACAATGCAAGTGTTTGAAAAATGGAAAGAGGACATGAAAAAGCCCTGCGTCTTGTTCTGTGTTTGCTCCGCAATGGCTTTAGTTTAAGTCAAACATGTGAACTCCTACTGCTGAATCCATTTCAGTATAAGAGCATTACAACAGATAAGAGATGCAATTGTAACTGTCAATATATTTGTTATTTGTCCCCAGCATCTACCAAAACAGTCAGTTTTTCATTGTACTATTATATGGATTTTTGGCCACACTGCCTAATTCTGCTGCATCCTCCCAGGACTGTCATCTCAATATTGGGGGAGCTTGTGTGCCTCAGTCATCCTTTTAGCTCAGTTATCTGGACATACATGTTTCTGATAGGGTCTAATGGGAGGCAGACAAACAAAGAACTACCCAGTAAAGACTCTCCTAAATGTTCTAAATTAAAGAGGACCCTTCCCGGAAGAAGAACACTGGGATGCACTTCTGAAGCCTTGCCTGGTGTTTGCTGGTGAGTAGACCCAGTCAGGCTCAGCCCAAAAAGTTGAATGCAGCTATCGTAAGAATTCATCACTGAACAAGGAAAAGAGTGAGAGTCAGGGGAAATGGAGGAAGAGAGAGTGGGATAGACCGGGAATATTAGACAGTGGCAGGGGAAACTGCCTTTTGGGATTTGGAACTTAACTTCTGTGACAGGGAAAAAACTGGGATTCATGTAGGAAACTGAAGGCTTGTCATTTTGATTTGCACATTTAAATGCCAGTCCCCTTTTAAGTCAGTGGGTAACTGATATTATATACTGTTTGAAATTGGAAAAAATCCAATTCTCACTTAGAGAATCTGTGCAGAAATTTTTCAAAACCTGTCAGGATCTAATCAATAACATTTTAGAATAATATTTTAAAGCACTGAAGAAGCAGATTCTCAACTCATTTCTTTTTCTTCTCCATTTATCTTTATTCACTTATTAATTCATCTATTTACTTATTTTTACTATCTTTAAATTTTATTCTGCATCCCATTCTCCCTTTCTCAAGGGGTGGGGGTTGATTTGTTTTCAATCCTATTTTTGAGAAAAAAAAATGCCAGTTATTGTATTCAAAAGTAAAGTTTTATATAGTTATTTACCTTTTTAAATACATTGGACTTTGAATAGAACTACCTGAATTTTCTTGGCCATGTGCTCAGTAAGATAAAACTAAAACTGTTGGGTCATCTCTAATTATAACTTTAACTTCAATGTAAGGTATTTATTTCAGACAACAAAGACTGAAGTTCCGAGGTAAACAAGAAAGAAGTTCTAAAGAAGTAATACGATTGCTAGAGAGTGGGAACTGTTCTACCTGTAACAAAACAAGGCAGAGATTTTCTTAGTAAAGGAATTGGGAGATAAAATGAGAAATAGGAAATGTCAATACAAGGAGATCAGGAAATCAGATACCAAAACCATACGTAGTTGTCTGTTGCTCACTATAATTTCTTAAGCATTATTCAATCACTGCAGTGGGCTGGCGCCCTGCTTGGCATATGCTCCTGCCTTGCACCCTGTGTTGGCTGGGATTGGCTCCTGCAGACCCCCGTGATCCTGTATTAGTATATAGCGGGTTGGATAATGGATGGATTATTCAATCAGAAACTCAATGGAACTTTTCTTTAGGGTGCTTGTATGTATGTGGTCTTGGCTTTCCCAACACTGACCTCTGTACAACAAACAGTGCAATTTACTGGACTGCATCCCTGGGAATCAAGGAGATGTACTGATGTCATCTTTGCAAATGAAGGAGAAGCAGAAGAGAATTTTGTATTCTGAGGTGTAAGAGTTAATTAAAAAATACATTTTGCTCCCAAAACCATTATGTTTTGGTTGCTGTTAAGGAGCTGTGTGGGAATTTTAAGAAATTATTTTTTCCCTTTCAAAGGAGTTATTTTTTTTTTTTGCATTTTTTCACTCTCACAGGAGGAAACACAGCTGAGTGATTGAGGGTGCATTGGGAATGGTTACTTCTACTTGTTCTTGTTATCTGTATTGAAACTAGCGTCGGCGAGGCAGGGTAGTAAGCAGCAGCAGCCGAAACCAGCATTTCTGTAAGTAAATAACCAGCGTTGCAGTGACGAACACTTAAGTAACAGAAATATTACTTAGTTCGGGGGGCAGTACAAGGCAGTACCAAGAAATACTCAGTGGTACACAGGCAGGCGGCCAGTGTTGAGGCTTCATTTAGGCACAAGTGGCTATAGGTGCAGACAAGACAGTAATAAATCAACCAGCAGCAGATATTCAGTGAGTTCTTAGTGGACAGGGAAGTAAAGGTAAAGGGTGCACACTGTCCAGGGGCATCAACCCCAGAATTAGAAGTGTCAAACCATTGACAAACTATCATCAGATCCTTGCAAAGCTGTGATGTGAAAATGAGTCTTATTAATGTTGTGGCTCCGTATATAATTGTCTCGCCAAAAATTTCAGCTGCTTACTGCTCAAACAGTGCGAGCCCTGGAATTTTGCTGCGTCCTCCAGTGGTGTTGACACTCAGACGGTGGGCTAAGATGTGCCTTTTCAGGTCGACTTTGATATCTGACCACTTCTTTTTAATTTCTGGCATTGTGCAACTTTCTGAACTTGAACTATGAGTGTCTTCACCATGTTGTGCTACTCCATCAAATTCCTTTTGTTGTTTAAACCACTGCTTAAGCCACCAAATAGTACATTTTTCCATTTCACTGAGCAGGACCGCCATTTTGGATTCGTTGAAATTCTTTTTTACACATGCTATTGTCATTTGTCATTAAAGATCAAAACACTGAATGGAAGGGTCAATTTATATTCATTTACATATTCAAATGGACAAAATTCTGAAATTATTTGGGGTGAGGCTGTATGCGCATGCATTTGTGTTAAAGGTCACATTGATTGGGATATATAAAGGGAAAGTGTGTAGAACTTTGCTTACACACAATTTTATGCATCTGACTTTTTTTGTGCATACGCACATTTCTATTTTTTTTCCATACACCAAGTTTTAGTTTGAATTCTACGCAAGGTGTTATACATGAGGCCCCTGGACTCTAAAAACAAGCAACTACCAACAAGAAGTTCTTGATCTCACAAAATCTGTCACTTGATGGACAGCCAATTGAATGGCTGACCGATGATGATATACAATGGGATTCTTCCAGTTGAGCAGAATTAGAAAATTAACCATGTAAGGTAGAACATAATGGTCAGTTTATAATCAGATAGTCTAAGCTCATCTGAAATGATAACAAATTCTACAAAAATCTGATACATAAGGAAAAAATTTTTTTTCCCAAAAGTCCCAATACATATACCTGAGTGATGTCAGTGCTGCCTGGCATAGTTCACAATTAGTGACCAAACCCAGATATACTTGAAGATTTTAATTTGGAAATGTGTTTCCAGTGTATGATGTTCAGCTTAATTCCAACATTACTGCACAAAATGAAAAAGAAAAATAATGTGATTATCGACTTCCACTCCCTGTCTGAGATTTAGATGGAGAAATCTCTTGGGCAGCAATGGCAAAGGTGGTCTAGCATTAAGCACTGTGATATTCTTTGATAAAGTCTGGAAATGCGGCCAATATTCTTCTCCTTATGAGTTAAAACATTTTTGAGCATTAAGTTAGGCAAATTCTAATCTAATGCTCTAGCAATGAGCATCATGACAATTACCAATAAAAGTGTAGAAGTGCTGCCAACATTCTTCTGCTTACTAATCCAAATATTTAGGAAATCAATTTAGTAAAAGCATTGGTGGTGGATGAGGAAAGTCAGGTGAATTCTTTTTAACAAAGTTCCTAACTTGTAAATAAATAAATATACATACATACAAACTAGCTGTGTAAGCCTGTGCTATAAAAAGCTCGGGGTCCAAGAAACTATTGAAATCGTCAGAAAAAAAATTGAAATGTATGGATGTCAGGTGATTGAAAGGAACTACTCTGGGCATCTCTCTCCTAGGAGGATTTGTTTTGCCGACGTGCTAGCATCGCTTGTGTATTAGTGGCTAAGCGATGTTTTTCTTTGGAGGTCTTGCTTTGCCCGCCTCGCTTGTGTATTAGCGGTGGGAAGAAAAGTAAAAGGGATACCGTTTTGCTGATTTGCTCACCTCACTTGTGTTATTAGCAGCTAAGCGAGTTTCCGGCCCTTACCCCACCTCCAGGCTGGACAGACATGCACACTTCCACGTGTAGACGTTTATATATAAGATAGACAGATTTTTACTATATGTACACATCCATCATCCAACCTGCTATATTGTAACTACAGGGTCACGGGGGTCTGCTGGAACCAATCCCAGCCAACACAGGGCGCATGGCAGGAAACAAACCAAAGATAGATATATCTATAGATATATACAGTGAGGAACATAAGTATTTGAACACCCTGCGATTTTGCAAGTTCTCCCACTTAGAAATCATGGAGGGGTCTGAAATTCACATTGTAGGTGCATTCCCACTGTGAGAGACAGAATGTAAAAAAAATAAATTCAGGAAATCACATTGTATGATTTGTACAGAATTTATTTGTATTGCACTGCTGCACATAAGTATTTGAACACCTGGCAATCAGCAAGAATTCTGGCTCTCAAAGACCTGTTACTCTGCCTTTAAGAAGTCCACCTCTACTCCACTTAGTAATCTTAATTAGTAGCACCTGTCTGAGCTCTTTAAAGACACCTGCCCACCCCACAGTCAGTCAGACTCCAACTACTACCATGGGCAAGACCACAGAGCTGTCAAAACAGAGACAAAATTGAGACCTCCACAAGGCTGGAAAGGGCTACGGGGCAATTGTCAAGCAGCTTGGTGAAAACAGATCAACTGTTGGAGTAATTGTCAGAAAATGGAAGAGGCTAAAGACGACTGTCAGTCTCCCTCGGACTGGGGCTCCATGCAAGATCTCACCTTGTGGAGTATCACAGATGATAAGAAAGGTGAGGAATCAGCCCAGAACTACACGGGAGGAGCTGGTCAATGACATGAAGAGAGCTGGGACCACAGTTTCAAAGGTCACTGTTGGTAGAACATTATGCCGTCATGGTTTCAAATCACGCATTGCACGGAAGGTTCCCCTGCTCAAGTCATCACATGTCCAGGCCCGTCTGAAGTTTGCCAATGACCATCTGGATGATCCAGAAGAGGCATGGGAGAAAGTCATGTGGTCAGATGAGACCAAAATAGAATGTTTTTTGTCTAAACTTCACCCGCCGTGTTTGGAGGAAAAAGAAGGAGGAGTTGCATCCCAAGAACACCATCCCTACTGTGAAGCATGGGGGTAGAAACATCATGCTTTGGGGTGCTTTTCTGCAAAGGGGACAGGACGACTGCACTGTATTAAGGAGAGGATGAATGGAACCATGTATTGTGAGATTTTGAGCAACAACCTCCTTCCCTCAGTCAGAGCACTGAAGATGGGTCGTGGCTAGGTCTTCCAACATGACAATGACCCGAAGCACACAGCCAGGATAACCAAGGAGTGGCTCCGTAAGAAGCATATCAAGGTTCTGGAGTGGCCTAGTCAGTCTCCAGACCTAAATCCAATCGAAAATCTTTGGAGGGAGCTGAAACTCTGTGTTGCTCAGCGCCAGCCCCGGAACCTGACAGATCTAGAGGAAATCTGTGTGGAGGAGTGGGCCAAAATCCCTGTTGCAGTGTGTGCAAACCTGGTCAAGAACTACGGGAAACATTAACTGCAAACAAAGGCTTCTGTACCAAATATTAACACTGATTTTCTCAGGTGTTCAAATACTTATGTGCAGCAGTGCAATACAAATAAATTCTGTACAAATCATACAATGTGATTTCCTGATTTTTTTTTTTTTTTTTACATTCTGTCTCTCACAGTGGGAATGCACCTACAATGTGAATTTCAGACGCCTCCATGATTTCTAAGTGGGAGAACTTGCAAAATCACAGGGTGTTCAAATACTTATGTTCCTCACTGTATGGATATAGATGTATGGATATAGATATATAGATAATACTGTATAAGTGTGTTAAGGGAATTCCATATTTACAACAGCCCTGATAAAAAGGTGCAAACATGTAAACATGTTATGAGTATAAAGATCTCTGAAGGCTGAAATACCTTGCGGTTTCAAGACTTAAATACTTTACCGTTAAGGAAGAGCTCTTGTCAAATTTAACAAAATAGTGTTCCCCACTCGAGGGCATAGGGACCACACTTTGCAGTTTAAAAATGGAGTAACGTTGTCCAAAACAGACACAGCACTGTGTTTCCTTTGGAATCATCAATTTGCAAGTCTGCCCCTGAATTCACAACTGCCAGGTGATGTGAGGATCCTTTGACACAGCAATACTAGGTGCAGGGGTTTTACATCTGAATAAATATGTCCACAAATGTCCACATTCATTACCTTTTCGTTACAAACAGAAAATGTAACGTGTAATTTTTAAATCACAACCCCACAGCTGATTTGTGAATCTTTTATTTCACTTTCACATCTTCTTCAATATTACACCTTGTAGTTATGCGCAAAATAGAAGCGACACTTCTGAGAAGTTGTCAAAACACAATTGTCTGTATTTCCATTGAGTGATTCCAAACGAATAAAGTTTGCTTTACCACCTGAAATTAAACACGGAGACCGATATAATGGCTGTTGGTTCTGTTATTTCAATTGCATCCACAATCGCTGTGTTCATTTTTAACCGGAGACGACAACAGTGAGTGAATAAAAAGAAGGTGAACTCCTTATACTTGGCACAGGCCACGTACTAGGTATTTCTTTGAAATCCTCCGCAGTGGTTTTACTGAGGAGCTGTGGGTACAAACTTTTAGGATGAGCAGCTCAACTTTCATTGCATTATGTAGCACAATAGGCCCTCTTGTCCCCTGCTGTAGCATACACGAGGGAGCCAGTCCCGACCGAGAAGCTCACATAAACTTGCTATTTGTGGGGAGTATAGGGTTGTTGCCGAGACTAATGTGACCTAAATGCAAAAAAAGTTATTCCATTGTAGTTTTACGAATTATTACTTTGTCGATTCACCTGAACAAAACACCTTTCGAAATTTACGTTTCCATTACCACTCCCCTGTGACAGCATGGGGACTGAAGTTTTAAGAGTGATACAATTATTCAGGAAAGATGGTACATTTGGCTCTTGAATTCACAACCTTTATTTCATTTGTGAATCTTTAGTTTCAATTTTATCAGATTCTCAAATATTGAATGCATGCCTGTGAAAGCAGCGAGAAGAAAGTTTCAAAAATGTGCTTAAATTCACAACAAACATTTGAATGGTGAAACTATTGTGGTGTTTGAAAGTTAGTGAACCCTTCAGAATTTTCCATATCCCCGCATTGATAAGACTTAAAACATCAGATTTTAACACAAGTCCTAAAAGTACATATGGAGAACCAAACTAAACAAAATGAGACAAAAATATCATACATGGTCATTTTTTTTTTTAAGGAAAATCAGCCAGTATGACATAATCTGTGAGTGGCAAACATATGTGAAGCTAGCAGATAATTTAAAGGTGAGATTAGAGTCTGGTGCGAATGGGCACCCTGTTTAGGGTTCTATCAAGGGCTTCATCTTCAAACACCTCTGTGCAGTATCCGCATATCATGCCACAGATAAAGAACATTTCAGAGGATGTCAGAAAAAGAATTGTTGATGCTCATGTTGCTGGGAAAGGCTACAAAACCGTCTCTAAAGTGTCTGGACTGCACCAATCCACAGTCAGACAGATTGTGTACAAATGGAGGAAGTTTAAGACCATTGTTAGTCTGCCAGTGGTCGACAAACAAAGATCAACCCAAGGGACAAGGTGTGTGATTGTCCATGAGGTCACAAAAGAATCAAGGGTAACTTCTAAGCAACTAAAAGACCCTCTGACATTGGTTAATGATCATGAGTCCACCATCAGGAGAACACTGAACAACAGTGGTGTGCATGGCAGGGTTGCAAGGAGAAGGCAACTGCTTTCCACAAAAAAACATGGCTTCCCACCTACAGTTTGCTGAAGAGCACGTGGACAAGCCTGAAAGCTGTTGGAGTCATGTTTTATGGACAGATGAGGCCTAAGCAGAAATTTTTGGTTCAGATAACAAGTATTGTGTTAGGGGAAAGAAAAACACTATATTCCTGGATGACAACCTCATCCTACCTGTGAAACATGGTGGCGGCAGTGTCAAGCTTTGGGCCTGTTTTGCTAGGTCTGGCCCAGGACAGCTTGCCAGGACAGGAAAATTAATTCTAAATTATGCCAGCGAATTCTAAAGGAAAATATCAGGACATCTGTCTGTGGACCACATGTCGAGACAAACTGGGTCATGCTGCAAGACAACGAGACCAAGCGCACAAATCATTCTACAAAAGAGTAAAATATAGGTTTTGGAATGGCAAAGTCAAAGTGCTGACCTCAACCCAATAGAAATGTTGTGGAAGGACCTGAAGTGTGCCGTTCATTTGAGAAAACCCAGCAACATCCCTGACTTGAGGGCTAAAATCCCTCCAAACCGATGTGCAGGACTGATCAAGATCTGCAGGAAGCGTTTAGTTGCAGTTATTGCTGCAAAAAGGGGGTCACACCAAATGCTAAAAGGTTCACATATTTTTGCCACTCACTGATTTGTGACATTGGATCATTTCCCTCAAATAAATGAACAAGTATGATATTTTTGTCTTATTTGTTCAATTGTGTTCCTTCCCTTCACCTACTTTTAAGTTAAGTGTGTAAGTCTGATGATGTTCTAGCTCTCATTTATGAAGGAATATAGGAAACTCTCAAGGCATCAATAACTTTCTGTATATTGTAGTGTCACTTCTCAAATATCACAATTCTATCCTTTACTCTGAAGGTGTATGGAGTGTTGTTCTGAAGTCGAATAAAAGCACCCAGTAGGACGTAATTAATTTTCAGACTGGAATTAGTCTGTCAGGTCATTCTTCATCAATTGCATTCCACTTTAATAAACCCCAGTCCATGTGCCATCACGGGGAGGCATACAAGTGACGCATTTACAGGATGTGAAAAGTGAAAGAGTCACAAATTAAATAAGAACCCTGAAAGCAAGAACCCACCTTACTGTTTCAAAAAGAATTACAATGACATGTCACTTCTGAACTCTTTTCTTCCACCGTATTTCTCCATTCTATTTACCTTTATGAATATGCACAGAATGTAAATACGTTAAAAAAGGAAATGCATGCTGTGAATTCAAGAATGGGCATCAAAGTTACTCTTTCAACCACTATTGGAATGATTTCTGTTTCTTGGGCCCAGTCATTCCATTACAAGTCGCCACTTCTGTGCCTTCTTGGCAACGTATAAGATAAGTGACATGACAGAATTCAGTTTTATTCTGAGTGGTTAATTAATTCAGGGTTTGATATACATCAACTGAAAAGAAACTGGAATGACAGGTCACTTCTAAATACTTACATCTCATTGTCCGACGTCATTCCATAAATCTTTAATATATAACCATAAGGCTGTGAATATTTAAAGATTCACCAATTAAACAAAAGTTTTGAATTAAAGATAAAGCATTGAAATTACTATTTTAAAATGAATTGGAAAGATGCGTCTTTCCCAGACAAGCTTACTTGATACTACATCTTCAGCTCATGGGCGTTCACCTGGATGCATAACTGTGAAATTAAAGTCACGGGAGCCACAGTGACAACGCTGATGCCTTGCAGTAAAGAGAAAGGGTTCACATCTCGGGTCCTCCCTGCATGGAATTTGAATGTTCTCCCTGTATGCTAGGTTTTCTCCTATAGTCCAAAGACATGCATGTTAAGTGGACAGGCAACATTAAATGGGCCCTACTGTCTGATTGGTGTGTGTGTGTGTGTGTGTTCACCCTACAGTGAAATATGGGGGTGGCAGCATCAGGCTGTGAGGATGCTTTTCATATTCTGGGACTGGGAATTTTGTTAGAGTTGATGGGACACTGGATGGACACAAATAGTGTATGCATATCATATGTATGATATGCATACACTATTTGTGTCCATCCAGTGTCCCATCAACTCTAACAAAATTCCCAGTCCCAGAATATGAAAAGCATTCCCAGTTTCCCAGCAATTCCCAGTTTATATATATATATAAATAAACACACACACATACACACTAGGGGGCTTCGCTCGCCAACCCCCCCAACCTGTGCTACACCCCACCAATTTCATGTCTCTGC